>NC_071506.1:65079427-65184427 GCF_027887155.1 Malaclemys terrapin pileata | reverse complement strand
ATTTCCTCAGGGAAGGGACTTTGGCCTGATCCGTGAGGGTACCTAAGGACCTAACACCCAGATTTAGGTGCCTAAGTCCCAGTTTTAGGTGCCACTGTGATCCACAAAACCCCTGCTCAGCTGTCACTGAACCCTGCAGACACCTAAACTCAGTGCCTACATTTTTGCACTAAAAGTGCCTTAAGTGCTTAAGTTTCTACACCTGGGTATGCAGGGCAATCCAGTAGGCATGCTCAGATGCCACTTAACTCCATAGTAAACAGCTGGGGCAGAGAGAGAGGTGGAAGAAGTAGCAGGAACCTTGTAACCTTTAGGCCAGTTGTAGGGTATATGGGAGACCGCCTGTTCAAATCCATCCTCTGCTTTATGAGAAGGGATCTGAACAAAGATCTACCACCTCTCAGGTGAGTGCCCTGGACTATAGAGGGATTCTCACTCTCTTTCTCTGGTCCAATTAATATGTAATTATTTAATTAATTGGAACACCTTCAATAGGAGAGATTAAGGGAGAGCCTCATAAGAATATCCCATAGTCCACCCAGCAATTTGGATTTAAGGTCCTATCTCCATCAGATGGGTGGGGCTTAGGATACACATCTCTCCGCAGAAACTCCCACTGGCTAGCTTAGGTGGGAAGCTGCCTAGTGTGCTGGCTTTGTGGATTCCATTCTAAGGCTTGGTTTACACTGGGGTTTGGGGGGGGACGAGCTAAGTCAGTCTAAGTTATGCAACTTCAGCTACAAAAACAGTGTAGCTGAAGTTGATGTACTTAGAGCTACTTACTGCGGGGTCTTCACTGCGGTAGGTCGACTACTGACACTCCCCCGTCGACTCCGCCTACGCTTCTCGCTCCGGCGGAGTACTGGAGTCTACAGGAGAGTGCTCAGTGGTCGATTTATCGCGTCTTTACTAGACACGATAAATTGACTCCCACTGAATCAACTGCTCCGGAGGTAAGTGTAGACATGCCCTAAAAGATGCCCATCTCTCTCCATGCATTGTATAGGGAGCCTAGGCACCTAACCCAGGCTTTGTGGCTCACAATGTTGTTCCAGTGATTTTTAGGTGCCTAAAAGTTAGGCATTATGACACTCAGCATTGCAATACCTAAGTACCTTTATGAATCCAGGCCTTTGCCTTCTTTGGTGTTTGTACAGAGCAAGGTATGCTGCAGATACCAATCAAAAGAAATAATAAGTAATAACATATATGAATACATTATGTGCTTTTTTAGGCAAAACAGGATCATTTACATTCTCTTCTGGCACAGAACTCTGAACCCATTTATTTCTACATATAATTTGATTCAAATCATTTCAGTAGAAGGGGGTGGGAAAGAAATATTTTAGCTGAATTATGCCTTTTCTGTGGTATTTGAAAAAGCCCTTAATTTAAAGACCAATAGTCCATAATTTATTCTAGTCACTTTAATTATTTTAAGAAACCTGAGGTATTCAAATATGGAAAAAATTCTAAGGGCAAAATTCTATCCTTAAATGCACATATAGTGCATACATCTCCTACATCCTTCACTGGGGATTCTACACAGGATCCAAAGGTAGATTTTGTCCCCAAGCACATACATGTATACTTTTCAGAGCTATTTTTTATTTCCAGCTTTTTAAATTTGTGTAAGCTAATTTTTTAAAAATCACTAAAAAAATCTCTAAAATAATACTGTCTACAAAAGCTACACTTTTTCTGTTCTTTTAAATACAGCTGTTGATGCTCCATCAGGTATAACATTATCAGGATTATTTTAATGTTCTGAGGCTCTTGCTATGAACAGCCATACCTCATGTGGGGACCCAAATGGTGACCTGAAAAATCTAGCCCTCCAGCAGATAGGAGTTGCAAACATTTAACTTCACCAGTCTTCCCACCCACAACTACCTAACCCTATTATCCAATCCAGCTTCCCTTACTCTAAACCACCTTGCAACAAGTGACTTACTAGCTCCCCGTAAGGGAAGTTAGGGTAGAACAGAAGGAAATAAGAAGTAATGGGTGTTAGTAACAGCTGTGTGTTAGGCCACTGGTGAACCAAAATCACTTTTTATCATGATGACCAATGTTGTCCATTGTTTCCTTGGACTCCCCCAGTCTGTGTGTATCCATCTGTTGTCTCTTGTCTAATACTTAGATTGTGATCTCTCTGGGGCAGGTCAATGTTGTGTTTGTACAATGCCCTGATCCATGACTAGGACTCCAAGGTATTACAGTAATACCAACAATACAAATAATAATAATATAGCAGTAAGGGGCATGGGAAGTTTTTATTAAGACACAAACAGGATCAGCTATCTATTGTACATTTAAAGTACCTATCACTATTGTATTGTAGCAAAGATTAGACTGGCTCCACACTGGGCCGAACACTTCTGAAGACGTTCAGACCCAGTACATAGGAGCGGGATACACTCGCACTCTGCCAATGAGAGTTGTGGAACTGCTGGAATGGGGGACAGGAATGATTTCCCAGTGCAACCCATAATTCCTCACTGATTTTGGTCCTCTCTTTTCTTCCCATTGGGGCAGTGCAGGTTAATGCAGCCCCAAGTCACAAACTCTACTACTTGGGAGAGAAGATGGGATTTGGCAGCTGTGTGTAGTCTGTACAGTTGCCCCCTTTACCATTCATGTCCATGGAGCCCAGGCAAACCAGAAAGGTCTCCAAGGGCTCTGTGCAATGGAGTTTTGTATAATATTATGTATTGTGTCTAAAAAGAAATTATGTAATTTTATATTGTGCTGTATTTAACCCACAAATTATATGATGAGGACTTATATGACGAACAATTTGTCTCCATGATTCCAATTACAGGTACGTGTAGAACATAATATACTAGTAAGAATTTGCCGTGCATGGCAGTTGGCATTGCTTTGTTTTAAAATGGTAAATATTCTCAGATTGAAGTTCAATTAGCAATGAAAATGTCACATAGCTTTATTATATGTTTGCTAGTATAACTCATTTAGAAGCGGCTTGCAATGTGCAATCCTACACTAAGTATATCATAACCAAAAATACAATACTTACATATGTATATAAAATATATCCAGAGATAGCAGTGCCAAACAGTCTTTTGGGACAGTCTAAAAGAATATCATTAATTTTTACTGTATACTTACACTCTGGCTCAGTTCCAACACTGGCTTTCAATAAAAATCATTTCAAGTATAGAATTATGTTGTTTGCTTGCAGCAACATCACAGGAACAGTAGTGAGCCATATGTTGCTACTTAGCAACTTAGTCTATAAGTCCCAAAGCATGTACTGATTTGAAAATTGAACAGAAATGATAATTGTTGAGTGATGCTGTGAGGCAAGTTGTCTTGGATTACCAGGCTATGCAGATGTTTGATGTTATGTAGAAAAAGGAACAAAACTGTATTTTTCCTGTTTGATGGCTGGATTTTTATTATGTTAGCCTAAAGGGGATAAATTGATTAAAAACCCTTACAATAACACAAGGTGATGTTTCCCTGAATATGAACACATTCCAGTAAACAAAAGGAATTTGAAGTGCAAAGTTCAGCTTTCCAAGACCATTCATCACAATTTTGATGTCCAAACTTTATTTCACTCTGCAATATGTACTATTTTACATCATCTGAATTCTTTGAGATATTGGGGTTCAGGAAATATTAGAGAGCAAAGTTAAAATATAACTATCTAGTTACCGTTCATAGTTTCCATAATTAAATGATAGCAATGTCATTTTTTATAAGATTTTTGTGTGGAAGATCAGATGATTCGAACTGAAACAAAGCACGTAGTAAACACATTCTGAAACGTCATAAAAGATTAAAAAGAGTATTGTTATTTTTAAACACTTCAGTTTAAATTATCCAAACTATGCACACACACACAAAGTATAATAATATCAACCGAAGAAAATCATTCTAATGTATAATGTGAATTTCTAATCCTTTATTCAAAACTATTTAAGACAGACAATGATGCTCTGAAAGGTAGCAGCTGCTTTATAACAGCAATCATTCACAGAGTTTGTATTTCTACTGTTTCAAACAAATTCAATTAGCCCTTGCACTTCAAAACCCTTAAGGCATAAATGAGATGATACTAGGTTGCTTTAATCTAATAGTAATACTAAACTTGTCAGTACAGTTTTTGGATTAATGGTTAGAAAAAAAATTAGTAATATAATTTTTCATTTTTTAATCAAACAATTCTATTCAAAACTACCTCTGGATCTTGGAGGGTTCTTTGCTGAATGAGTTCAATCATACTAAGAATCTTAAATTTAAAGTTCGGTCTTCCAAAGGCATTCTTACAGTAACTTCAACAGCAGACAGGGAGGTAATGTGGTGGGAACATTCACATTTTAAATATGGGCTTTTTGACTGATAATATAGCTCAGCTCACATAAAAGATAGTTAAAGAATGAAAGAGAATAAACCTATAAATTAAATTTGAGTAGATAAGCATGACTATCTAAAAGTGCTTCTTTATAAAGACATTTAGCTCTGAGTATAATGTCAGTTTCCAAGACTGTTCTTTCAACCCTGGGATTATACCCGTCTACCCTCATCTACTAGTCAAGATGCAAACAAACTAATTTCCCACTTAACCAGATATCTCCATGTAAGCCCATAGTTTTTGTCATGCAGAAGAGTATCAGACTGTCCACTATTTGAGATGGGTACTGGGCTACATGGATCACTATCCTGATTCTTTATAGCAATTCGTATGACCCCGGCTTAAATAATGGACCTGTGCTGCTGTCACTATGATTCACTGACACAGAACTGAAATGACTGAAATGTATGGAATGTAACAACAGAATCAGAATTCAAATTCTCCCTCAGCATATGACTGCATGCACCCATGCACAGGTTGCTTTGCTTTTGTTTTTAAAAAGCAATGGCACTCCTTCAGTTTTACAAGCCTAAAATAAATTAAAATGAAATTAACTTAGATGAAAAAAATGTCAACATGTGGACATATGCCACATTTTAATGGTTCTGATAACTTACAAATTGTTCCTTGCAAATTCTCCGTAAAAAGGACTCAAAAATATTTTTGAACAACTTAAACCATATTATACTCTTTTGACTGCAAGATAAACCCCAGCAGTAGATTTTGAGAGACTCGTTATGCTAACACTAATGGTACAACCTTGGCAACATTCCTCAGTCATATGATTTTTGTTAAAAATGCAATTCTTCATCTACAACTGGCCTAAGAGTGATAATTAAAGCTATTTGTGATAGTGTAGCTTATAATGATTAACTTGTCTGCAGTCAGATAAACAAATAACCTGCACCTGTAAAGACTTTATTTCCTGAAGGTAAAACAACTGTTTAGGAAAGATCATGCTGGCAAAACAGCTGCTTGCATTCTGGAGAGGAAACAAGGTAGTATCTTTCAACAAACGCCAACTCTGGTGTTTTATCAGCTCTATCTCATTAACTGGAAAGAAGGCTTAAATGCTTTGTTTATAAATTATGATTATTCCTGATTGCAGCAGTAACTGATAGTGCCACTCATTTGCAATGCAACTCTTTGGATTTGTTTAATTACAATTTGAAACAAGGCAGAGAAGATTAATTAACCCACCTGGCTTGCTGGCACATAGTCCTGGCTCGGCTCTGTCATACTCATATACATGTTGTCACCGTCAAACTGCGAATGAAATAATAGTAAACATTCAGCAATCTTGAATGTTTTTCAGCATCAACTGGAAAACAGTAGCCATAAAATAATATTATAGCCCGGTTTGGAAGACTTGTAATTGCATGTGTGCATCTTGTCTTTGATGTTCCTGTTGTCATCCTTATTGACCCTGGATGTCAGTGATTTGGAGTAATTAGTGCTCTAGTAATTACAGCAAGCAAGCAAGCAATGAATGGTTTCTTTTCATCTGCAATCTGTTTTAAAACAAAATGGCTCATTTTGTGCACCATGTATACATTCTGCTGTTGGTTGCAATGAAGTACTAAGTGAATTGCACAGTTTCTGACAAGAGGAAGATGATAATGGAAAATGTACTAAAACGCATCTTAATGGATTCTAACTTTACATTTTGATCAAGAACAAGTTTGGAAGTTTCAAAACAAATTAAAATCCACCTTATTGAAATGTCTCCAAATCAGAAATTAAGAAGAAGGTTCTTAGGCAAATTTCAGGCATTTGAACATCTGAAATACAGAACTTACAAAATTGGGTGGCATAAGTGGACAGTGTGCTTGATGTGTAAATAAAAATGAATATGAACATACAACTGTGAAATTACCCTTCAGTAAATTATAACAAATAAAATTAATGGAATTTGTGTGCAAACTGATTTTTCTTCTTTTAAAAATAGAATTAGATATAACAAAAACAAGACTGAGAGAAGCTGATTAGGAAGAGAAGGTCTACCTGGAATGAGACAGCTAGAATATAAGGCTGGTCAGGTATCACCACAAAAAAGCATGAGACTACTTTTTTTGTACTATGTAATCTGGACACTGTGCCCACAGAACTCGCTTCATATTCGTTCAAATGTCTGTGCCAAGTTTACAGTGTGAGTAATTATAGTCCTAATATGCAATCTAGAGTTAGGAGAAACCTTTCCAAGCCTTTGGAATAGATATGGAGAGCTACAGGAATGCTCATCCTTCAATCATTAACTGAGAATTTCCAGCTGTTACTAGGTCTGTTTAAAATAACTTTCACCTGACCCCATCTGTGCATACTCAGAGTGACATATTTTGGAAGTGGGCCATTATTTTGATGATGTGGCAAAAAAGAGTGGCAAGTTACATAAGGCGGGATTTTAAAAAAAATGTTCAGCTTTGACCTTACCCTATTCCTACTGAAGTCAGTAGGATCTACTCATTGACTTCTGTGAGAGCAGAGTAGGCCAACACTGACCATTTTTGAAAATCCTACCTGTAATACACAGTACATCCACATGGTCATACGGACGTAGCATTAGGAACATTACTGCTTGGGGCAATACATACAGATGAGAAACCAAGCTTCACGCAGTCTCCTGCTGGGATAGGGGAGGGTGTTGGTATTCTTACCTGAGTGCTCTTCCTGGACCCTGCTCAAGGGATTCAGTCTTCCACATTTACCCTCAGCTAGAAAGTGTCTGATGCATTTAACACTCCATCCCTCTCCCTCAACCCACTCTGGCTGTTGGAAGAGAGAAGGAGCTTTCTCCCTGTGTCACTCCACACCCCATCTCAGAGCCTACTAGCTGCCCGGGGGATGAGGGTTTTCTTTGCTACTTCACACCTCTGCCTCTCGCCTCGCTGTATGATTCCTCTGCTGCAAGAGGGTGGGGGTGAGTCTGTTACTCATTTCAGCCCTCATTTTTGGCTCCCCTCCTCAGTGAATAGCCTCTGTGCCTGCCTCCATCGCTGCTCTTAGGTTTCACAAACAGGAGCAGAATAAACTGAGCTGGTGCTTATTGATTTCACTGCTGCCCAAAAGGAGCTGAAAAACAGCAGTAAAAACTGGCAAGGCTGCTGCTGTTATTGTTATTTGTATCATGATAATGCCTAGATGCCCTAACTAGGATCCAGGCCCCATTGTGCTAGGTGCAGTACAAACACTAAGAGATACCCCTGCCCCAAAGAGCTTACAATGTAAATAGACAAGACAGACAAAGGGTGAGAGGAAGGAAGTGCTGTTATACCATTTCCAAATGAGTTACCAAGGCACAGAGAGACTAAAAGGAAAGGGGCATAGAGAAGATACCTCATATAGTAGATTATAGCTATTGTATGTTAGTAAACTCAGTTATTATGTGAAAGCTCTGGACCTGGTATCTTGACTTCTCCAAAATACATTACAGATTTTCTGAGCCTATGCATCTAGTCATGCTTTCTAACTATGAAAACTTCCACCAAAGACGGGAAGTGAATGATTAATTTAAACCTATGCTCAAATTGTACCTTTAAATCACCTTTGTACCTTTAGTTCTTTCTTTGACAGAGTGTGAGCACTTTTCATTGTGTTTTTATTTTAAAGCACCATGGTGTAAAACTGCATAAAAGATGATGTATAATCCACTAGTGATTTATACATAATTTTAATATTTGTGGCTTGTAGATATTGTTGTTAACCTGTATTACCAAAAATCCACTAATCCTGAAAAAGCTTTAAAACTCGGTTTTAAAAAACAAACAAACAAAAAACCCAAATGCAAGCGGTCAGCATTGTTTGAGGATGCTTAATGACAAGTGACGTTCTCTGTTACTAAGAGATGCCATAATGAGACTAAAGCAAAGATGGGATGCAAACAGAAATCATCAAATGATTATGCTAAAGGAAAGGTTGATCTTGTTATGGAAACCATTAAAGATAAAAACAGAATTGCTCTGTAAATGCCACATTATTGCACTGTTGAAAAACCATCCTCATGGTACATTGGTAAAATATTCTAATGACAGATGTGACAGAGTGGGGATATGTCAGTATCAAAGTGTAAACTCCATTTTGAATTATGAGCTCCATTTTGTATTATGTGCTGAACACGTCTGAACTTGCCCAAGACAGGTTATTGTAATACATTCCAGAGTGGCACCCTACCCAGGAAACGTGTTTGAAATCTCACTGAAGGACCATCACAGTGAAGCCTTCAGGAGGGCAATCTAGGGCCATCAACTGTGACTGTCCTTCAACTACTGCCCCACTCCCCAGTGGTTTTTCTACAAAGGGGCCTCCAGGAGGAGTGAACATGACAGGGGGAGTGAGCTGGAGTGCCCCAGAGGGACAATGGCAAAAGGAGGCAGATATTTAAAAAGGAGATTTAAGAACAGGATGCTGTTCTGAGCCGTGGGCCAACCATCATCACACATAGGACATGCAGCAGAAAGAGGGTAACAGATACTTGCCTAGCCTGAACTGCCAGCAGACCTTGGACTCTAAAAAAAAGAGTGAAATCAGATAGGGGAGGGTGCATCTCAGAACTTTAGTTATTTTGCAAAGATCTGTAACTCTCTAATGCTTTTAAAAGTAAAGTCTCTGTGATTAAGGGTATGTCTACACTACCCGCCGGATCAGCGGGTAGTGATCGATCTATCGGGGATCGATTTATCACGTCTAGACGCGATAAATCAATCCCCGATCGCTCTGCCGTCGACTCAGGAACTCCACCACGGCGAGAGGCGGAAGCGGAGTCGACAGGGGAGCGGCGGTCGTCGATCCTGCACCGCGAGGACGCGAAGTAAGTGATTCTAAGTCGATCTAAGATACGTTGACTTCAGCTACGCTATTCTTGTAGCTGAAGTTGCGTATCTTAGATCGATACCCCCCCAACACTGTAGACCAGGCCTAAGAAATTCCTTTACTAAGCTTGTGTTCTTTGCTTGCCAGCCACACTGTCCCCACAGAGGTTACACTAGAAGCTTGGACCTCCCACAGCCTTGGTGGAGCTCTGCAGGAGTGTGTGTAAGTGATTAGTGACGGGTTGGAGGCACTGGTTTCAGGGTCTAGCGCAGATGGACTGTGGAGTCCCATGCACCAGGGAAGGAAGGGTATCAGACAAGAGATTAGAGCCAGGGAGTGAGCCCTATAGACCCTCAGCTAGAAACAGTGACAACTCTGTCCAGAACCAGTTGACTTAGAAGCATATGGGACCCAGCAATTGGGTCCACTCACAACAGACTGGTGACCATGCACAGTGGTACCAAGTCAGGTTGTAACAGCACACATTTTCAAATCCTTACTAAAGGATAATTTTCAATGCAAAAATTTTTTGAAAAAAAAAAAAAAATTGTTAAAGTCTTCTAAAAGCACACAATTTCTGCCACATCCACTCATAAGATGTATTATCATTTCACAGGTGACTTGTATAATTGTTTAGATTTTCTTCAGTACTATACCTAGACACTATGTATAAGTTCTCCAGGCTTTTTTCTAACTTGTTCCCCAGACTAACTTGCTATTTATTGCTCTCACTATGGGAAGGGGGTGGAGTCCAACCGTCTGCTGAGTCCAAAACAAGGAAGTGTACATTTTCAAGCATGCAGATGACATATCTAATACAAAAATTCCAATTGGTGGTTTCAATCTGAATGACTGCACTACAGCTTTTATATTTCCAGTACACTTAATAAAGGTCAATGTAGAGGTGGACAGAGGGTGTTGTTCTGCTTCCCACTTTGAGCCTGCATGTGTCAATACCTGATAGATCCCTGAAGTTGTTAGTCTCCATACAGAGCACTGAAGATGCGTTACTGAGCACAGCGGGCTAGTAGAAGTAGGATGAGACTGACAGAAGGACGGCAAAGTCCAGACATAGCGGAATGTATCAAAGACAGCACAAGCAAGAATGGGGTACTATATACGTTTTTTGTGTAAATGTATATAGAAAACAGTGGGCACGCAGGGATGAACTATGAACTATCTCAATTGGGCTCCAGCTCCCTTTAACCTTGAATGTTAAATAAAAAAAGAGCCCTGCAGTCTTGAATCACTTGATAAACTATTTCTTGCATCTAGAGCACCTGTTAAATATGCAGACAGAGATTGCAGTGGCTTCTGTTATTATTTTACTCAACACAAACTGAATTATAGATGTATCCACTCACAGAGAGACCTGAACCACTAAAACTAGACTTTTTTTTCCATAATAGTTGAGTAAAAATACTATACTTTGGGGCTTCTGACCTTTTCAAAACCCCAAACACCTGGCCACACCTAGGATTGGGCCTGATTCTGCACTACTGAAGTCTGTGGTCGTGAGAGCAGAATCAGAGCCCTACAGAGATAACTTCCCATTTTCACTGTCAGTGTAATTTTTGTGAACATCCACTTCTGTCCTCTTTCCTCTGGACCTTTTCTTAAGTGGTACATTGTGAAATAAAAGATTTAAAAAAAAGTTAAAAATCAAAGATAGAGGTGATGGGAAATACACACAAGTAACTATGCAAAAAGCACAGCTACCTCTATTAGCTTCCAGAGCATTGCTATGTCACAGCAGAATAGTGGCTCCTTAGACCTTACAGATGAACTCTGAACAAATTGGACAAAATTATACCCTTGGTGGCTTCAATGGGAGCCATGTGCATGGACCCATGGACAGAATTTGGCCCACTGTGTTATTTATGGAGAAAGCAGGGGATACACAGATCCTGAGGAAAAGCTTAAGAATACTTCTCAAACTGCTTCTAGTTTATGCATAAGAGAAACACGGAAATAAAGTCGACTAAAACAAAACAGTACATTAGCAAAACTCAACCATTTTCCAAAATAGCCTTATTATACCACTGAGAGGCAAATCAGAGGTAACCATAGCTAGGTAAGCGGAGGGTCCTGCCTACATATTCTCAGCCACCTGTACAAAAGATGAGAGAAAAGAAGATTATGGAATTCCTTTAATTCTGATTTTAAGAAACTGAATACGGGCTTGATCATACAAGGTGCTGATCACGCCTGATGCGGCCAGGCACTTAAGCACATGCATACCTTTAAGCATGAAAATAATCCTGTTGAAGTGAAAGGGGTTACTCATGTATTTAAAGTCAAGTATGTGCTTTAATGTTAGGATCAGGCCAAAGTGCTCAGAGCTTCGTCAGCTCACACCCTAATTCCATAAATATGTGCAAGCCTTGCAGGCTAGAAAATACCTTAAATTTCTGGTAATCAAATTATTCAGAACATTTGAGTTCATATGTATGTACAGTGTAATTTTCAAGGACCTAGATACCTCAAATAATTGGTAATTGATCCTTTCTAGATGGCTGGTTCAAATATGGCCAGGCTGGTTATGACCAAAATTTAATCACTATCACACAGTTGCTCCAGAATAAGATGTCCACATGGCGAGTTATTCTAGAATAGCTATTTTGGTAAATTTCCAAGTGTAGACAAGCCTTCAGTCAAACTGATGGTGGGGTCCCCATCAAAATATAGCAATACAACAAATGACTTCCGTTTGCAGTCTCAGCAAGGATATCAAGAACTAACTGGCATGGAGACTTGGCTCATCTCCTCACCAGGAGGGTGTAGGGGTGAGAATTGAGGCACACAGCTAGGGCAGTGTGGATTAGTTTGGATTGCTGCTGTGCTTATTCTGTATTATAAAAAGAGGACCATGAAAAAGTAAAGCTGGTTGGGAATTTTCAGATTTTTCATTAAAAGTGGGAGGAAATGGTGACTGTAAAATATTTGCAGGTTTTCATCTATTTGTTTGTTTTTAATATTATTTCAACAGTTCTACTCTTGCACTGAAATCGCTTGTACTGCTACTCTTTGAAAAAATAGTTCAGGGTGTTCTATATGCCTTCTAAGTTGAAATTTGACCTTCAACATGGTAGGTCATGTTATGAGTTAAATATCCCATGCCATCTTTTATTTATAATTTGTGATGATGTACTCCTATTCGTTACACCTATCGTTCATTAAAAAGACCGTGACAATACTGTACTTACTTATTTGATGTGTTGTTTTCTCTTTTTTAAAAGATCCCTGCATACAAGTATTTTTCTATTTTCCCTTAGTTTCAGAGGCAAAGAGTCAAACATCAAGCTATAGTTTTACCTGTCATCCTTTTCCCAAAATGCTTTAAAGATGACAGATATTCATCTCCTCCTCTTTCCCATCCCCAATAATGGGAGCCTCTCTCACTGCAGCTTATCGTTTTTCCAGGTCAGAACACTCTAGACCTATTATAACTGTATATTTCTCACAGTGAATCAGCTAGAAGAAGTTGCTCAAACCTGGTGTTATCAGCACCCTGGCGACTATCTACCCAAGGGGCCAACCACGTGACAAACAAACATACATATTAGCACTGGAAGGAACCTCCTGAGTAATCGACTCTGTCCACTGCATCATCACAGAATAGTTTTCACTCTCCCTAAGGCACTCTCAATGACTTATTGTCAAGTCTTGCCTTGGATACATCTCCAGAGATGGTGTTACCACAACCTCCCTTTCATGGCACAATTGTCCATACTGTTCAGAGGTTTTACTGCTTTATCTTAAGACTTTTTTTGTCAGTCCTTTTGGCTACTGAGACTAATGGCTCTTCCTCTTAGTAACACACTTGAATCCATTGAACAACAGATGTACTGTTTACCCACACTTCTCTCTCCTCTAGGTGGCCTAGGTTCAATCCCTTTAATTTCCCCTGAGGTTAGGTTTTCCAAACACTTCCTTGTTTGTAACCCCAAAGCATTCTCTCTAGTTTACTAATGTCTTTTCACAGAATTGTGTCCTGCCCAAAATGAATTCAGCATTCTACTGTGGACAAACTAGTGTTCTCAATTATCAAAAACAACAAGGAGTCTGGTGGCACCTTGAAGACTAACAGATTTATTTGGGCATAAGCTTTTGTGGGTAAAAACCTCACTTATTCAGATGCATCGTGGTTTTTACCCACGAAAGCTTATGCCCAAATAAATCTGTTAGTCTTTAAGGTGCCACCAGACTCCTTGTTGTTTTTGTAGATACAGACTAACACGGCTACCCCCTGATACTTGATACTCAATTATCAAGTCTCCCTCCTAATATATTTCTCCTTAGCACTGTTACCTTGTCAGTGTTCATCCATTCTGTACACTCTTCCTCACCACACAAACAATTTGTAACAAGCTTTGTCTCTACTGGCCTTGACTAGCAGAAACCGCCAAACTTCTCCTTAATCTGTGCGCAAAAAGAGTGGTGCAGAATGCTGCCACACAAAACCTTGGGTCACATTACCTATATTAAGGAAAAGATTAAGGACTGAATTCTCCTACTCAAGTAGCAGTTGCAGAAGACCCTAAATGCAAAGACAAAGTTCTGCTGTTCTGGAAGAGGTAGACCCCAGAAATGACATACCAAAGGTCTCCACTTTCATTACTTCCCATGGAACAAGCTCTGTAGTTAGGGTTGCCAACTTTCTAAATGCACAAAACTAAACACCCTAGCCACGCTTCTTCCCCGAGGTCCTTCCCCCTTCCCCACCCCTTCCCAAGGCCCCGCCAACCACTCACTACATTCTCCCTCCCTCGGTGGCTCGTTCTCTCCCACCCTCACTCACTTTCATTGGGCTGGGGCAGAGGGTTGGGGTGTGGGAGATGGTGAAGGCTCTAACTGGGGGTGTGGGCTCTGGAATGCAGCCAGAAATGAGGAGTTCAGGGTGCAGAAGGGGGCTGCGGGTTGAGGAAGGGAAGTGGAGTGCAGGAGGAGGTACGGGCTCTGGGTTGGGGGTGCAGGCTCTGGGGTGAGGCTGGGGATGAGGAGTTTGGGGTGCAGGCTGGGGCTCCAGGCTGGGGCAGGGGGTTGGGATATGGGGGAGGGTGAGGGCTCCAGCTGGGGGTGAAGGCTCTGGGGCAAGCCCAGGGATGAGGGGTTTGGGGTGTAGGAGGGGGCTCCAGGTTCGGGGGTTGGGGCTCGGGGTTGGGGCGTGGACTTACCTCGGGGGCTCCCGATCAGCGGCGCAATGGGGCTAAGGCAGGCTCCCTGCCTGTCCTGGCTCCGCGCTGCACCCCAGAAGCAGCCGGCAGGTCCAGCTCCTAGGTGGGGGGGGCCAGGAGGCTCCATATGCTGCTCTCACTCGCAGGCACCACCCGCCTGCTCCCATTGGCCGCAGTTTCTGGCCAATGGGAGTGCAGAGCCAGTGCTCGGGGCAGGAGCAGTGCATTGAGCCCTGTGCCCGCCCGCCCTCCCCCCCGCCTAGGAGCTGGATCTGCCGGCCGTTTCCGGGGCTCAGCGCGGAGCCAGGACTAGTGGGGACTAGCCTGCCCTAGACTGCAGTACTGCCAACCGGACTTCTAACGGCCCAGTCGGTGGTACTGACCAGAGCCGCCAGGGTCCCTTTTTGACCGGGCATTCTGGTTGAAAACTGGATACCTGGCAACCCTATCCATAGTGGTCTCCTTGCTAGCAGTCTGAGGTAATGCGAGGGCATAATCAGTGAATCTATAACCAAGCGGATCCATGGGCTTAACCCTGCATATATGAACTGCATAGTGGGCCTCAGATAATTCTACCGATTTGAAACTGTAGTAACAGCCATACACAAGGTGTGCAGATGCTCTATATCCATCCCCTGCACATAGAGGATTCTGATCCTAAGCCCCCCTTACTCCTTGTCACACACTTTGTGCAGGTATGGTGTCGAATCCTTGGAATCAGGTGCTGATGGTCTTAGGGGGCCCAATGCAATAGTGAGTCAGTGGAAATGCGGGAGTCCATCTTGACAGAAACGTACACACCAAGCAACTACATTAATTGCATTAAAATTACAATACAATGCAACTTACTAATCTTATTGTGTTAATTTTATAACAATTTTTAAAGCGCTAATACAAGTTTAAAATTTAATACAATGTGATTAAATGCAAACTACCTTGATAAAGCTGTTCTTATAATGTTTTTATGATGTAAAATGGTTTCTTATTAGCTATGGATACCGCATTTTCCCCACAGTATAAAAATATCTCCTTCTGTTTTACCCAGGGCCGGCTCTAAGCACCAGCAAAACAAGCTGGTGCTTGGGGTGGCACATTTTTAGGGGAGGCATGGCCGGTGCCAGAATGCCACCCCTGCCGCCCCTAAAAATGTGCCCTGGCCACCCTAGCTCACCTCCGCTGCTGCCGCTCGCGCACCGCTGCTCGCCCTCCCTCCCAGGCTCTCAAACCTGGGAGGGAGGGGGAGATCCCGAGCTGCTGCGGCGCGTGAAACAGCTGATTCGTGCGCCGCTACTCCCCCTCCCTCCCAGGCTCTCAAACCTGGGAGGGAGGGGGAGATCCCGAGCAGCCGTGGCGTGCGAAACAGCTGATTCGCACACTGCTGCTCCCCCTCCCTCCCAGGCTTGGGGAGGAGGAGGGGCAAAATTATTTGCTTGGGGCAGCAAAAATCCTAGAGCCGGCCCTGGTTTTACCCTATCGCATCATCATTTTTGTTTTAGTTCAGTGATCACAGAACTTAGCGAGATACTTTATCCATTTTATTAATCAATTAAAGTGCTTTATAAAGCTATATGCTTCACAGAAATTATGCTTTATCCCTTTTGTGCCCCATATTATATTCTCTCACCTCGCTGTACAAACTACTATATTATTAACATACCTTGCTCTTGATCTGATATTCTGCTAAGAAAATTACCATCATCTTCTACAACTAAGAACATTAAGAAAGTGCACATTAAAGTTGAAATAACTGGACTGAATAATTTTTAAAATGCTCTGTGTGTTGCTGTGGAAGACTGAAATTATACAAACATGTTTTAAGCTATGGGGCCCAATTCCCCTCTGTGCAGCCCCACTCATGCGTCTGCATAAACACGGCTATTGTTTGGTCCCTAATGTACAATATTTATAGTTAATTATTCTTATAGGGCCAAATTCTACTCAAAATTACAGTGGTATGAATCTGGAATAACACCACTTAAATCAATTTAATCCTCTATTTCTATGGTCAATTAAAGCAAAAGAGGGAGTAGAGGAAGGTAGGGGGGGCATGTTCTTCTCTAATTTGCAGACTTCCAATCCCAAGGCAGGCAAAAAGGTAATCTAGGTGTAAATAAAAACAACATTTGGTCCTCTATATTTTTTTAAAAAGCAAGCATAAAATTTGTTGAATTCAATGGTAAATATGCATGCGGAAGTATGCAGAAAAAATATGCCCATGATTAGAATCAAGTTTAGAATGAAACATCTCTTTACACAAATGATGCCTGATTTACTGTTGTGTACTCTAGATCAGTGGTCACCAACCCATAGAGCGTGATCGACTGGCCAATCCTGGAGCCTCTGCCAGTCGATCGCGATCTCTGGCCGCTTAAAGTCCCACAATGCAGTGGGGCTAAGGCAGGCTCCCTGCCTGCTACAGCCCCACACTGCTCCCAGAAGTGGCCATGTCCCCGTGCCTGCAAGTGGCATGTGCCTGCAAGTACCACCCCCATAGCTCCTATTGGCCGGGAATGGGTAACTGCAGTCAATGGGAATTGCAGGTGCAGTGCTTGCAGGCAGGAGCAGCGTGAGGAGCCACATGCCCCCCAGCGGGCCGCAGGGGCATGTTGGCTGCTTCTGGGAGTAGCATGTGGCCAGGGCAGGCAGGTAGCCTGCCTTAGCCCTGCTGCGCCGCTGACCGGGAGCCACCCAAGGTAAGTGCCGCCTGGCAGGAGCCTGCACCCCGAACCACCTCCTGTACCCCAACCCCCTGCTCCAGCCCTGACCACCCTCCTAGAGACAGCACCCCATACTCTCTCCTGCACTCCGACACTCTGCCCCAGCCCGGAGCCCCCTCCTGCACCCAAACTCCCTCCCGGAGCCCACACCCCTCACCCCCTCTGCACTCCAACTCCCTGCCCCAGGCTCATCCCGGAGCCCCCCCACACTCCGAACCCCAACCTCCTGCCCCAGCCCAGTGAAAGTGAGTGAGGTTGGGGGAGAGCAAGCAATGGAGGGAGGGAGGATGGAGTGAACGGGGCAGGGCTTCGGGGAAGGGGTGTGGCCTCGGGGAAGGGGCAGGGTAGATCCTGCATTGCAGTTAAATTCAAAAAGTGATCTTGTGCATAAAAAGGTTGGAGACCGCTGCTCTAGATTTATGCTGGTGTAATTCTGCTGATTTCAAGCATAAATAGGAGATTAAATTCTACTTAGTTGAAATTAAACTCTACTTAGTTGCACTTACTAGCAGTCTACTTTCTTCTGATTTTAAGGAAGGCTGTTAAAGGTGATCATATTTGTTTGGTGATATTCTTCTAACAGAAGCGTTAAGAGGCTCCAGGAATTTGAAAGGGCTAGGTTCTTAATAGCGGAATTCATAAAGATCTAGTCATGCAGCAGCACTGTTTTCTCCCTGAGCTCTACAAAAAGCAACTACATTTCTTGTAATACTCTTTCCTTTTGTGTAAGCACCTGCTGGTTAAAGTTCAAAAATAATTGCAGAAGACAAAAATGTTTTATGTCAATAGACATGTTTTGATAGGAAATTAATTTTGTGTTTAAATCAATGGTTTGAAATTTTAACTACTGCTTTGGTATGAATAAAGTGATTCATTTTCCACTTGTTTTATTTTTCCAGCTCATTAGTGATATGCAACTTAAGTGTTTTACATGTCTAATAGTAATTCAGTGTTTGCAGTTCAGAATGGCTTTTAGGTGTGTGGGCTCTTAGGCTATTTCTACAACACCACGGTAAGTCGACCTAAGTTACGCAACTCCAGCTACGCGAATAACGTAGCTCGAGTTGACGTAGTTTAGGCAGACTTACTGTGGTGTCTACACCGAGCTGGGTCAAGGGCAGACACTCTGCCATCGACTTACCTTACTCCTCTTGTTCCTGTTGGAATACCGGGTTGACCAGAGAGCGCTATGCTGTCGATTTAGTGGATCTTCACTAGACCAGCTAAATCAACCTCGGTACATCAATCACCAGAGTGTCGATCCCGCGGTAATGTAGACAAAGCCTTAGGAGCATAGGGCTGGAAGGAACTCCAGTGTTCTAACTATTGTTCTGTCACAGGCAATCTTGTCATACAATCCCTCATAAATTTATCAAGCTCCAGCTTAAAACTAGTCAGGTTGTATGCCCCCACAATAGTCAGCACATTGACTGAAAGCTGAACAAGTATTTTATACATTACAGTGCATTGCTGGAGAGCTTTGTTAACACAGAGCAATGTGAATTACGTAACTGATTTTATTTCTTTTTGTTAAACACAGCACATTGGAAATATATAACAAGGTCCTTTCAGGAATACAAAGTAAAAGCAATGTCATGTAATATGCTACAACAGGTAGACATTCAGTGTCTTAGACAGGATTAGCCAACAGATTTATCAAGCAGCCTCTAAGGAAAGCAGAGTTCAAGTCTGGGCTCATCAATAATACATAAATAAACTAAACAATTAGGTACAAAGTGGCTATCTTGTCAGACAACTTATTAACCGATAAATGATACACTCACTGCAGTGAGTGTAAAAAGGAGAGATATGTAAAGATAGAGAAAGAAGACTGGAAAAGGAGGAAGAAAGCTGTTGCACTTTCTAGTGCATTTGTGGAATTAGCATTCCTATAACTCATCCTGCTATGTAGGGTTTGGAAACCTGTGGGTTATATTTGATATATCATATGTACTGCAATATATAGGCACGAATGGGGTACACAAAGGATATGGCAACAGCTTTTACTTGGATTTACTTCACTTCTGCCAGTTTAAGATTGGATAGAAGTTTGTATAAGTTACTCTGTTTTCTAACCAGAAATATGAAAAATAAAAATATACTCATTTTTTCCACCAGATGCCTAATACTAGAGCATCGGTTTCAAACACCTGACAGGCAAAGTTTACACAGTAAACTACAGCTGCATCTGAGTTATAATATCACTGCTGGGCATTGCTGTAATTCAATACGCACAAAGGGAGACGTCTTTTTCTAGAAAAAAGTCTGGGTATAAATATAAAGAAACTTACACTCAAGTTTATTCTTTAGTTAAACAGCAGCAAACAGTCTTCAAAAGAAAATGTAGGTTAGTAAATGTGTAAATGGAGCGATTCATTCATTCTTTACCAAATAACTACATATTCTGTAGGCAGATTTTAATTTCCTTTGTTGCACTGGATTGCAATGTCCAGGGGGGAAAGGAGATGGTTGAACACTGACAAATGAAAGATTTTTTATGATTAGCTTGGGTTTCTGAGAACAAATTAGCCAAAAAAACCCTTCACATCTTTGTAACTTCCATAACTCAGAACCCCTAAACACTAAGGTTTCAACATTTAATATAATATAATATACTTAACATAATGTATTTATATACCACCTTTCATGAAAAAGTATACCAAAATACTTTAAGAACACTGGCTCAAATTCAGCTGAGTTCATGCAACTCCCAGTGACTCCTACAGTTGTTGTGTGTGGAAGAGGAGCAGATTTCAGCCTTTACACTGAAATACAAACTTTACAAATGGATAAAGAAATCCATCACTGAAATGCAGCCACTTCCAGCATGAAAAATAGAGACTATTCAGTAATGAATTCCACAGCAATTTAAGACAGGAAGTGAAGAATATTTTATCAAACTGGATGTGTAATTTGGATGGTAGATAGGGATTAACCTCCTACTCTTGTAAATATTGCCTTAATCACAAATGGTGATCAAGATATTGATTTCATTAAGATCATAACCTCACTGGATTGGGATTTTCAAAAGCATTCAATGTTGCCTTAACTCTGGTCTCACTGAAGTCAGTAGTAAAACTCCCACTGATTTCAATGGGAGGAGAGTTAGGACAACACTGAGTACCCTTGAAGATCCACTCTTATATCCCTGCCCACACACTGGAGAATTGGTTTAGTATTGACTCAGAGGGAAGAGGTCTACCTACTGAATCACTAATACAGTTTGCTGTAACATCTATGATATGTATGCTTTGGAGGTCTTCTGACTCAGCCAACCCTGACAGGTAACAGCTGATGCAATCACAGCACATAGTGGTGTGGTGATAGACCACATTGAAAATTCAGAAATAAAAAAAAAAACCCACAGTGGGATCAATTGTGTAAATTTTATCTGTTGTTTTGGCAACAGAGCAATTTTGACCCCCAGACCCTTCAGTGCCTACTGGCAAGAGGGGTTACAAGAATATTCTGATCCAGGCATGTGCATTCTAGCTCACCAAAGAATATCATGAGGTATTCAATAAAAGCCAGGGTCACATTGGTCATTTATATAATTGTGAAATGTATGTATAGATACTATGTAAGTAGTTATGTATTGTATACTGAAAGTATGTTCTAAAGTCTGTAGCAAGGCAAAGTTGACAAACACATTTTCTGTCAGACAAGAAGTTTATTCACCTGTCTCTCTGTTGGTCTGTAAAGTAAGCATTGTACGCTAGCACAATGGCTACACATCTACATATGAAGTCAACAGGTAGATGTGAAATCAACAGGGCAGCTGCACACAAGGGGCTATCTTCACTCAGAGCACAGACAGTGAACTTTGGGAATAAAAGTAGAAGGCAAAAAAAATCCTACCCCTAGGAAGTAATCTGGAAGTGCGATTACATTCATCAAAATGGGAACACAACCAGCCTTGGTTGAAATGCTGCAAAGGGCATTTGGGGTGACAAACTTCTTTAGACAGGAGGTTAGCTTGTTAAGTTTAGTCTCTAGAAAGTGTTTTATGATTTTGTTTTACATGTAACCCTTCTGTTTCCATTATCTTTACTCTCTACCTCTTGAGTCTTAAATCTTTGATAGACATATTGTTCTTTTCACTATAAATATATCTCAGTGCTGCTCAGCTTTAAGCAAGAAGCTGATCCTGAGCTGAATCATGCAAGTTGGTGTATATGCTGTTCCCTTTGGGGACAGCAGACCTGGTATTTTTGTGAGTGTTCAGTGAAGAAGGGGCAGACACTACAGAGGAATGCTTCAAAGGGGTTGAGGACTGGGTACATGTAATGTTAATCTGCAAGGCAATGTAAGGGCTGGCATAGCCCAAAAGAAAGTGCTTAGATGGCTCAGAGGCTGGTGGTGCCAGGAAGCAGACACCCAGTTAAGCATTAGCAAGTCTCTTTCAGACTAGAGGCAGGGGAAAGGAGTAACAAGGGGACTCACAGTCCTGTGTACCCTGAGCACCATCACAGCAATTGGCTGAGATGTAGGGTGCACAGTGCAAGCTGAATGGGAGATGGGCAAAGGCGGGGTGAAGCTAACCTTTGCACTCCACCAGTTGCTCTGTCCCTCAAGGAGCTGAAATGGCAGTTGGGGATCAGCAGGGCATGGGGAAGCTCCAGCAGTGACCCTTTCCTCTGGCAATACCCCTAGATCAGTAGTACAGATTAGGATATGGTATAGTGCCTGCCGTGCCTGCGCTGCACCATTGGAGAATTCCCCCTGCATTGGAAAGATCCCACATGGCCTGTTATGCCAGTTCCATAGCTAGATTCTGCTGGCAGCTCAGCACAAAATGGCTGCTCCCACCCAAGATTCCATCCTCCTACTGTAGGAAAGAAGCAGTTTAGCACAATGTCTAATAAACAGAATAGATTTCAGAATTGCTACATCCTAATTTGTATCATATTTATGAGATTTTGTAGAAACATGACATTCCTTGATGTATTTTGTATAAAACTTGGCTGAAAATACATTTCACAGAGTGAGGTATGGAGTGATAAAAATGCAATTAAAGAATACCGGCAATTTTACTTTGGCAAGTTTTTGCTGTGCTCTTGAATTTCTGTATATATAATTTTTGGACCCTTTTCACCTGATAGCCTGTGTGTGTGGACATACACACAGTCAAATAAAGGTAGCCCCAAAACTACACCTATAACTTCTGTCCTTTAAACATGAATGTAGGAAGTAATACTGTACACTTTAAAATTATGAAACTCAAAGTATTTTTGTTCAGTGAAGCTAAAGGAAATTGCTTACTATGGAACCAAGAATGCAATGAAAAGAAAATTAAGCACTGGTCCTGAAGCTAAAAAACAGAGTAAATCGTTTATTTCCTCAAGCAGAAAGGGAGTCTAATTTTCCAGAATAAACTCACAGTAATATTAAAAAAACAAGAAGTATAGAAGTACAACTACAAAACCAAAAACTAAAACAAGAGGTACACGTTAAAAGAAAATAAACAGCAGCTCTGGAAAATTCAAGTGTTAAACAACATTCTACATCAGTAAGTATAAAAGAACCTTGTAAATTATCTCATTATTCAGAACTTTTGTTTGATCTTCAACTGCTTTTTGACTTTGAAAATTCACTCCATCCGGAGCATTATTTTAATGGATCCAATTGGCCTACTGCAAGGAAATACTTTTCAATGCTGCTTTAACAATGTCCATGTAAAACATGAATTAAAATTAACCTTTCTTTTGGTTGCTGTAAGTAAATGTGCAGTGCATACACAAAAAGAAAAATAATAAAATATAAGGTATAAGGTATCAGGTATCTCTTGAATATCTGTGTGTGTGAAAAGATTTTACCTTCTAACAAAGACTTAATCCTCGAAAAGCTTCACTGAACCACTTCGCATGCTACAAACATTTTTGAAAGTGTTTCTTGGAGCCTTAAGGAGGGTTAATGCACTCTCAGACTATAATCAATGAAAACAGCATGATTTACAGAATCTATGCTCTTTGTCAAATTTAACCAGTGTATCACTGCACAGGATCTCTTTGCTGGCAGGAGCTTACTGCATGATGGAGATGCTGGAGTCCTTGTTACTCTAGTTGTACCTGGCAGGCTTTGCTGTGTCTATACAATGATAAAATGAAAACTCTCAGGACAACCTCAGCTATCTGTCTCTGCTGCTCAAACTACTGGATGTAGCTTTTTGTTGCTTATATTAAAAACAGTTGTTTTCAGAGATGAAATGAAACTAAGGCGAAGCGTGACAAGCATGTGTTACAACAAAATTATGTTATCAAAAGGCTAGCAGCCTGAACAATAAAAATATTCCACAAAAAGAAGAACAGGAGTACTTGTGGCACCTTAGCGACTAACACATTTATTAGAGCATAAGCTTTCGTGGACTACAGCCCACTTCTTCGGATGCATATGTATGCATCCGAAGAAGTGGGCTGTAGTCCACGAAAGCTTATGCTCTAATAAATGTGTTAGTCGCTAAGGTGCCACAAGTACTCCTGTTCTTCTTTTTGCGGATACAGTCTAACACGGCTGTTACTCTGAAAAATATTCCAAACTCTTAGATATTTAACAGTTAAATGACAATTTACAGCTGATCCACCAGTCTTGCCTTCTCTCATACTGTGTCTGTGAGTGAACTACCATAATATGCCCAGTCATATCTATTTAGTAGTAGATAATCTTCGATTTCAAAATGTGCATTTAAAAAACAGAATATTTCATCAAGGTCATACACTGTCACTCTCTGCTCACAGGAAGAATTAATACATTGTCTCTAAAGGCTACATTTTCAAGTGATCTTTTGGAAATATAAATATTGCATGCAAAAACTGGCATTTGCATATGCAAGCCAGGTGTGCATGCACAAATCAGGGGGCTGTCTTAAAGTCAGTTTATTCTTAACATTGTTACACGTATGTACCAACTTAAATTCTGAAGGATCTCTAAGGACATTACAAACTATGAGGTCTCCTCTTCTATGTTAGGGTTTCCAACTTTCCACACACCACACATGCCATACACCACCACGAGCCACACGAGCAGCTCGGCCCCTGAGGCGGTTGTGGCAGCTGCTGCTGTGCTGCCGCCTTCCTTCTGCTTAGGGTTGCCACCTTTTCCACAGATCAAAAAAAAACCAACCAGACATCAGGGCTTGTCAAATGGCATCTGGACACACAAGCCAAAACCCGGACTGTCTGGGTAAAAACTGGATGGGTGGCAATGAGGTAGATATTGCACAAGTTGTTCAGTATTCAGGAATGGAGAGAAGTGTGCTGAAATCTGCAGAAGCCGATCAGTGGGCCTATGGATCAACAGTTCAGGGAACATGGATTGGGAGGGAGAGAATGGGGCCAGGGAAATGTCTGGTCTTCCTGATACCATCCTTATAATGAGCAGAATTTACCATGTAACATACTATTGATGTGAAAACCTCCTTCCTTCGAGCAACCCAGGGAGGGGTCTGGACAGAACCCCTCTTTTTACTTGTCCTCTGCCCTGGGCAAATCTAGGTGGAGCCTGGGCAATTCAATGCACTTCCCAAGTGTGTGCAATGTTCACTTAGCCTACTGTTCACTTCAGAACAAAATGGAAACTGAGGGATCTTATATGCAAAAATATTCCCTGAATAATGATTCTGCAAGACTTAAAAGTATCTGTAACAGGGCTACTTCTTAACAAAGATGTACTTGGAAGTCTAAAACTTTGTACATTAAAGCAATACACCTTTTACAAAAAGGTGGGCATTCTAAGACTAAGTACAATGGAAGTCAGAACACAGTCATCTAATACTAGAGCAATATCATAATTTAGAAGCTAGTAGTGAGGAAGCACTGTAAACATGTTTAAATATTCTGCAGTTTATATCCTAACACTTAAACCGCTGTGCAAATCTACAGGGGGTGACAAAACTGACAATAGCCCCCCCGTTTCCCCCTTCTTATATGGTTGTGTGTGTTCTGCAGTGGTACATTATCTTCTAATTGACTCCCGTCCTCTTGCTAATATTGAGATAGGAGAGCAAGTCAAATACTATGTACATGTTCACAGTAGATATTTTAAACCAGAAAAAGCCAAATAAGGCTTTAGAAGTAAAAGTAAGTGCGATTATTTCAAAATAAAATAAAACAAATGCATATCTCCTTTATGTTATGTATAGCAAAATATAGAGATTTGCTCCTACACAATCTGGTCATTCTGGAAGAAAAAAATAAAGAAACGTACATATTAGGACCTTTCACCCTAGTGGCTGAAGTATTTGTTATACACCTTTACCTTGCTATAACGCTGTCCTAGGGAGCCAAACAATCTTACCGCGTTATAGGTGAAACCGCGTTATACTGAACTTGCTTTGATTCACCAGAGTGCACAGCCCCGCCCCCCCCGGAGCACTGCTTTACTGCGTTATATCCAAATTCGTGTTATATCGGGTTGCATTATATCGAGGTAGAGGTGTACTATTTATACTTTTGTGTACATTTCACAAGCTTGTGAGTTTCTGCTGGGGGCTGGGATTTGTTTTAATTGGTTTATCCAAGTTGCTACATTTAGTATATTTGGCATTCACTTCTTTACTGGCCTTGCTCACTCCTTCCTCAGTGAGGGACATATTGTACCTTGTATCTGTGTTCAGAAAACATTGCTTTCAACACCAGTTGGGGGCCAAACCCAAATTCCACTGTAGTCAACAAGAACAAATTTGCCCCTAAAGTCACAATATGGTCGTAAATATGAAAATTAGTTTCTGGTCCAGCATGTGATTTGACCAATATTCCCCGTAGAACATGGGGGAAAATGGTATTCCACCTTCAACTGTTTTTAATAGCAAAGACTACGGTTATCATTATACACCTCTACTCCGATATAATGCGACCCGATATAACACGAATTCGGATACAACTCGGTAAAGCAGCGCTCCGGGGGCCGGGGCTGTGCGCTCCGGCGGATCAAAGTAAATTTGGTATAACGCAGTTTCACCAATAACGCGGTAAGATTTTTTGGCTCCCGAGGACAGCGTTATATCGGGGTAGAGGTGTACTTTAAAAGGCTCACCGCTGCAACAAAAATGACTAATCAAAATTCACATTGGCCCACACAGCAGCTTTCATAAGCTGTATTTATCGTTTAAGTCTCCTTTACATAACTACCTGGATAATAAAATATATATTTAATCATGTAAAACATTTTTCACATTGCATTACTGACTTTCGCTGACCATTTCAAAACTGCACCAATACAAGTTGATATATTCTTTTGGGAAATATATTTTGTTTCATCTGAAAAATGTAGCCCTCTCAGCAAAAAGAATAAAAAAAATAGTATCATATTTATCCATTTCCTACACACAAAAGTTAACATATGGTACAATGTTACCATATGCTTGACTTTGTAACAGTAGACTTCTATTAGTAATGTTAGCAATTATTATTGCAGTAGTATAGTCCCCTGAAACAATACCTCATTAACCTTGAATATCCTTTAAACCCCCAGAGAAAAAGTTACCCAAAACAGTCCATATTTCCAACATATGATGTAAACAGTCTACTTAATATAAATGTAACAATGTAAAACAGCCATTATGATATACACTAACACAATGCAAGTATGTTATATTACACAATGTATGTACCTAAAATCTAAAACCAAAATGACAGAATAATTCACTTTTTGCTGAGTTGATCAGGCTTCTTTTTACTAAGTCACAATACTATTAGAGCTGAGTTGTGATGGATTTCATGGTTTGAGAGGACTGTGAATTTCCGTGATGCAGGGAAAGGAGCCTAAGTTCTGGCAAGAAAAAAAATATAAGAAGCTTCTCACGAGAAGGGAAGCACGTAGGACATATATTTTTTATCTTCTCTTTGAGGGAATGTATGAAATCCTTTGATCTGTAGAGACAAGGTGGGTGAGGTAATATCTTCTACTGTACCAACTTCTGTTGGTGAGAAAAACAAACTTGTGACCTTCCACAGACCTCTTCTTCAGTTTGATCTGGTCAGTTTTGATTGCTGTGAATTTAGAGCAATGAGCTCTAACATATTTTTAAATGCTCTACAGTAAATATAAGTCCACTTTTGCTTCAAGAATGTATTAGGAAATGCCAAATATTTTAAAGAGAATCAGTCTCTAAAGTATTAAATTTTCTACTATAAGTACATGTGAACTGTTTAGCTGCTCTGCACCGTAGCTGGTTCTGTTTGCTTTTTAAAGTGTATTTAAATTCCTTTTTAAATATGAGATAAATATAATTGTTTAGAAAACACAACTAGGAGTCGGGATTCCTGGGTTCTATTTTCTATGTGTAGACTTAGGAAAAATACCTCTCTATGCCAATGTTAGCACAACTGCATAATGATATAATATTGACTCCCTTACTCATAGGGTTGTTTTGAAGTTTAATTAATTAATTAATGGTTGTAAAGCACTTTGAGATCACTGGGTGAAAAGGAGCTAAATAAATGCAGTGCTATTCTTTTTTTTAATTGGTAGTGTAAAAAGGAGTATACTTTTCTACGTAATTCATTCGTATGAACACCTTTAAACTGTTATGTTGAAGTGTTCCCGTTCATTCCAGTCCAGGTAAGAATGAAAGATTTCACCAACCACACCATGATACGAAGGGGCTGGAATGTGTTATTTAGAAGACAAAACAGAAAATAGATGACAAAGTACAACGGACAGAAAAGGGAAAGCAAGATCACTAAGAGGAATGTTAATTCCGACAAAGGATCATACTCTGTCCTCAGTTAGACCTATTTCACCCCACTGAATATGAGTAAACAAGCAACTGTTCTCTCAGAAACAGTGCAATGGTTCCACCCAAAAATGACCTCTCACTGTCTGCATTTGGGTTCACACCACCTTACAATCAAAAATACTGAAGGCAGCTGACCATTCTAAAAAGAATAATCACAGACGTTTTATTTCCAAGAAAAGATCCTTGACCACCGTAAGCAGTGCATTGTTTTGTACAAGGCTAAGGTCAAAACCAAACTAACTGTTGGCAAAGGTGACTGGGGACTCTAGATATTTATCAAGATATGATCTTCTTTTTTAGGAGAAAATTATCAAGAAAGTTTGAGACAGAGAAATAATTGAAGAGACTGGCAATGTCATGAACTTATTTCTTGAACAAAGGCTTAACAATCACTATATAAAAGCAACAGCAATCTTGTTCTTTCACAATCAAATCCAAAAATGGCCCCAATATCTCTGCTTGACTTCACTTGCCAAGGGGACAGTGACCTACCTTGCAGATATCTCATAGCTAGGGCCCTACCAAATTCATGGCCATGAAAAATGTGTCACAGACCGTGAAATCTGTTCCTCCACCCCATCCCCACCCTGGTGAAATCTGGTCTTTTGTGTGCTTTTACCCTATACTATACAGATTTCATGGGTGAAACCAGCATTTCTTAAATTGGGGGCCCTGACCCAAAAGGCAGTTGCAGGAGGGTTACAAGGTTATTTTAGGGGGGTCGTGGTATTGCCACCCTTACCTCTGTGCTGCCTTCAGAGCTGGGTGTCCGGAGAGTGGCAGCTGCTGACTGAGGGCCCAACTCTGCAGGCAGCAGCGCAGAAGTAAGGGTAGCAATACCATACCATGCCATCCTTACTTCTGCACTGTTGCTGGCAGCAGCTCTGCCTTCAGAGCCGGGCTCCCAGCTCTGAAGGCAGTGCCACCGCCAGCAGTAGCGCAGAAGTAAGGGTAGCACCCCCCCTAGAATAACCTTGCAACGGCCCCACAACTCCTTTTTGGGATAGGACCCCTATAATTACAATACTGTGAAATTTCAGATTTAAATAGCTGAAATCATGAAATTTATTATTTTTAAAATCCTATGACCGTGAAATTGACCAAAATGGACCGTGAATTTGGTAGACCCTAATCATAGCTCACAACTCTTCCAACAGCTCTAGCATCAATAATGAACAACACTAGCTGCAAGGTAAGCAAAGGAGGCTTTAAATTTGTTTTCATCAGGCACAGCTTTGTTACCAAGTTTGCGGATTAGGCAATATAGAACTGAGTGATCTTATATGCAAAAATATTTGAAAATGTCTCTCAACAAGCAGTGCTTCACTCTTCTGCCAGATGCCACCTGGAGCAGTTCCCAGATCATGAATGTGTGGATGCTACAGTGGTGCAAACCCTCTCTTTGCATCTTGCACAGCCACTGCATAGTGGGAAAGATTCTCATTGACTTCAGTGGATCAGGGAATAGCAAGACTTGTAAGAAAAAAAATTAACTACAGGACATGGAGAAAGGGCTGTACAAGAAGCGTAACTAAGTTGCTTGGAAGACGAGAATATATAGTTAAGCACGGGCGAGTAGAAGTAAATTTTGTTCACTCAGAAATTATTCTGACAAATATACAGAAGAAAAACATTGTGAGATATCACTATTTACTCAAAAAAAAAAAAAAAAGGAAACAAATCTAGATAGGTTTAGTGTCCTAAAGAGTTCTATTTACAATCTTTGGGTTAAATTTATTGATTTCAAAATTGTCAAGTTTAGGCAGGACCATGTCTCTCAGCACCATTCAACCTTGTCAAAGTCTTGTACAATTAACTGCACTCAGACTGTTTACAGATGTCACTAAGTAGGCAACTGACTATAAATCACAAATTCCTTAGCTCCTAAGAAGAGAACATATAAAGAGATGGTGTGTTGCATATACTTTTCATTTTTTGTTCTCACGTCAAATTTACTCACTTTACTAATCAAAACAGTCTTTCTGCTATTTTGAGCCTGTAGGGTTAACCTAGTTGAGGAAAAGGAAGCTGTCTTTTGTCTGCCTGCATCATCACCAATGACAATCATTCCATATAAACTGAATTTGTTCAAAAGACAAAAAACTATTGTGCAAAATGAGGTGAAACTACAAAATAGCAACAAAGTATAGCATTGTAAGGCTAGCACTCTTCTAGCTGTGCTTAGGTCTGGCACTGCAGTAGGTGATATTAAATTCCACAGCGTGCCAATACTTTGGCACAAATGAGTCAGTTTAAAATTGAGCAGTAATCTTAAATCTGGATTTTCTTGCTGTTGTTGGTTCACTCTTGACCACCAGTGCCCGAGAGAGATAACCAACAGCTAAAAGACTTTCTCATCGACCATTCTTCTCAAGCTGCACAGCAATGCAGGAGGCTGAGGAAAATATACTGCTTTGACTATCTGGGGGAGCCTCCAATCCCCTGGATGACTGGGACAGAAAGCCTCCACTCTTCTCCAGTGATAGGGGAGTGAGGGACAGTAGGGCAGGTGCTCTAAACCTCGACTATTGTTTTCATCTTCAAAAATACATTTGCTATTTAAGACCAGTCTTTCTGTCCATAATGAGTCTGTACTCAAATTTGCAGTAGCTTCCATGTGAGGGGAGAAGAGCCTCACATGGAAGCAATGAAGAGCTCTCCTCTTCCCAATGTTGTTCACAACTTTCAGGCTCATGGGGACATTGGAGGGTTTTTGGTTTTGCACAGCAGGTCACTGTTTCTGTTGAACAAGTTGTTCTGTTGAGCGGTCTAGCATTGGGCCTTCTGGGGTTTTCATGATCCCAAAGCCACAGATATTTTCTGCTGCGTAGAGCAGCACATTCTTATCCTCAGAAAGTGAAACCTGAGGGCCTAGGTTTCCTAACAATTTAATATACCTCCTAATGGACTGCATTTCCCTAGCTATAATGCAACAACTGTACATGCATAAAGAAGTAGAGTAATTTTACATCTTCTCTTCACAGCTAAATTTGCCAGGTACACAGTATGACGCCTGAATTTTCCACAAATAGATGTAGAAATGGCTTCAGATAAACACTAAAAACTAGCTCAATCTCAAAGTCCCAAATTCACAGCTTCAATTTCCTAACATATCTTGGCCATTATGATGACACTTATTCAGAAAAGCACACTGGAATAAAAGGACTCTACTCCACAATTGCTGCCTCTCTTTGCCTCCTCCAATGCTAACAAGGTATGTCGGCTTCAAAGGTGCAAGACATCTCTAATCCAATCTTTCTTGCCCTTTCCTTCCCCAAACGGTAAATTGCACTCGTCAGCAAGGAAACCTCCACTGGCAGCAAGAGTGACACCTGGAAAGTCACCATCATCACATCATCTGTTTTGATGGGACTTGAAGTGACAGCACGGAAAATGAGAGAGTCCAGGCATTAGGGCATAATGTCTAGCCGTGAAGACCCCTTGTATTGACTTCTATTTAATTGTTTGGTGTTTACAGCATTCATTTCCTTTTTTATGTTTTCTTGTACTGATAACAAGGAAGACTGATATTATAGTCATATCATGTACTGTATGTTTTATGTTTATGTTTTATGTTTTAGGTGAATTGCATGCCAATACTAAATTCAAGAAATGTTATTAAGGTTTACACTATAGTGGAATACTAAAAAGTATTTGTGGATTAGGGCCAACATTACAAAAAATATTTAGCTGGTTTATGAACATTGCTGTCTGTTTTCAGAAAAGTGCGGAATATGCTTTAAAAGTCTGTTTTTTTTAATCCTGTGGTTCCTTAAAACCACTTTCCTCACTTACTCTAAGCTACAACCATAACGCACAGTCAGGTGATAAACAGCTTGCATACATAAATACACAAATTAAACACAGAAGAGATATAAAATACTCCTGGGAAAATTCTGTGCCACTGCACAAGCACAGAACGAATGTCCCCTGCAGAATAATTGATTATGATGGGGAGGCAAAGGGAAGCTGGGAGAGGGATCACACTGCAATTACACCTTTCTCCCACCAGTGGCTGATGAGGTGCCAGAAGAGAGAGCAGCTGGCTCACGGGCTGGAGCAGCCAGCTGCAGAGAGGAGGAGGCAGATGGTGCCTTTCTCTCAGTGCCCTGCATGCAGGGCCAGGTGAGGAGGCACGGGATATGGAGGTGATGGACAGAGCAGGTCACATGAGGCTGCTGGGGGGGGGGGGAGTTATACAGGCGGGGGTTCAGAAGGGCTAGTGCGGGGACAGACTGCTAGTGGGGGGCACAGGAGCTAGGGGGGTGATAACATTGAGCCTGGTGGCTGAATGGGAGTGGGGGTGCAGGGCCATATGGGGATGGGGAGGTAAAGGGCCACATGGGAACATGTGCAGATATGCCTGGCTGAATGGGGAGTGGGGGTGCAGGGACACACAGGCACTGTGACAGATGTGGCTGTCTGAATGGGAGAAACTAGGGGTCAGCCAGTGTCTGTATGGGGGAGGCTCCCCAACTGCCTAACAATCCACCCATGTTCCATACTTCTCTCACACACACAGCAACCACCCTCCAGGTTCATTCCCAGGCTCCTTCCCAGCGATTACTACCCTCTCCCTGAGCTTCTTCATTACCCCTGACTCCCCTGAACCTTTCACTGCTTTTGAGGGGTGCAGGAAACACGTTTCGGTATTGTAGTTTAAATTAATTATTACTCAACGTTCTTTATAAATATGCCTCCTAAAGGATCTATTTGTCCAAAAACATTTCCTGAATCTTTTTTTTTTGTCTGTATTGTTACAGACATACTTGCTGACAGGTACTTTGAAATAAATTACCAAAATAATTTATTATTGTTGTGATTGTATTGTGCTATTATGACAAATAAAATATGCAGAATTTTGCAGAATTTTAAAATCTTGTGCACAGAATTTTTAATATTTTGGTGCAGAATTCCCCTAGGACTAAAAAGCTGAACAACTTCATGTAGCTCTAGATCCGTAATTTATGCATTCATATAATGCGTAGGATTGAGGTGGCTTATTTTGGTAAAAATCAATGTAAACAATGTTTCTACAGCAATCCCTGCTTCAGCTAATTTCCACTATACTTTCTGCAATGTGGAAAGCTGTTGAATAGATTACTGCAGTGAGGCAACATCTTCCAGCCATCTAGTGGTGACAGCTTTTGGTTTATACTGCCTAGTGAATGGATTTGAACTAATGATCTTGAGGTAAAAGCTTCCTTACCCACTGACTTCAATTACATTGTTTTTCCATTGGCTTCAGTGGGTTCTGGCTGAGTCCATTAGTCCAGCACTAATCACCTGAACTGCTGCTGGATGTCCAGTTGAATTTTTTTTTTTTTTTTACTGAGTCCAACATATCAGAGTCAAGAAATCTTGATGATATGAAGTTCTGGTACCAGTATCTCCACGAGCAGTGCAAACTTTGGCTGTGTTCCTTTGAGACTGGATTCCTCAGTGGCAGCTACTGAGCAGAGGACATTAGCATTGCTACAAGCAGCATTCATACTTACTAGGATATTCACTTGGAAATCCACAGGGTTAGAAGAGGAGAGTTTCTCAGATTATGGCTACTCCAATGTCTGCATCCCTCCCATATACAGTCCCAGCATAAAAACCCAAGGAGAAATTTCATTTCATTGTCTTCTGCTTTTCTTTAAAATAAAACCCCCAAACAAACAAAATCTTCAAAAAATAAAGGGCTAGACTGTGTCTTTTAGACACTTTACGAATTAAGGCAGTGAGTAGCTACCAGAGGGAGAGTACCAAGGATGACTCCTGGAGTTTCTCAGGAAGCCAAACTGGAACTGGAGAACCGGTTTAAACCAGTATTTTTACTTGATCTTGAACTGAACCTGAACCATAATTTTTCCTATCTACTAAACCTTAAGTTAACAGGAACTGAGCTGAAATAAAAAAAATTGGTTAAAATAAAGGTTCAGCATTTTTAAGCTCAATATTTAAAAAAAGCAACTGTGATCCTATTTTAATTATAAAACAAGAAAACAAAATAACAAATAGGCATGTGATTGCTGCCTGCCTCAGTACAAGAAGAGAATGAGCTGAGGATGAGAATAGGAGGCCAGTCCACAAGACTAGAGGAGGGGAGAAGGGGAAGCTTAGGAGCTGCCTGAACAACACATGAGGCAGCAAGGGGCCCCAGAGATAAATGAAACATCTCTGAGACTCACCCCCACCCCTTCTGTCCCGGGGAAAGAAGAAGAAAGAAGAGTGTTCCCTGGTTCCAAAAGTTAACAATAGCTCTTCAAGCCCAAGGAAAACTTTAATGGCTCCCCAATTCTTTTTCCCCTTGCACAGGCCTCTGCCTGCCCCTCCCTAACCCCTAGGGCAGCTCCTTCTTCCATTTGCTGCGCTTGAGGCATGGTCCATGCCCCAAACCCAAATTTGTCCTTTCACCGCAGAAGTCCAATATTACAGAGTAAATATTAGAAGATGTTATTTTAGTTCATTCAAACAAATTCTTCATAAAAAATCGTGTTTATTTGACAACACAAAAATAGTAGGAAAACTCTCATAAAGTTAAAAAGAATTAATGGTCAAAAATCAAAATGGTTTCAATTTTAAGTTTCTGGTCTCTTCTTTTAATTTACTTCCACTAAGACTGAAATGTGATTTGAACCAGTGATGAACCTGTTCTTCTCTTTTTTCTTTTGGTGGTATGAACTGGAACTGAACCCAAACCTGAACCGAACCAAAATAAATACTGTTTTGATACCCTCTTTCCAGCATAAAGGGGGAAGATGCATACTGCTACATGCCTTAACGGAATGCAGCTTATCCTTTCTCCTCCTCTCCCCTCCCTTCACCCCGGATATGGACTGGTCCTGCTCTGCAGGCCAGTGCTGACAGGGACAGGGACATAGGTCCTAACTCCTTCCCAAACCTGTTGGCATATTGTGTATTGCCACAGAAAGAAGGGATTCTCCTTATTTCTTCCCATCCTCCAAGATTACAACCATGCAGAATCTGGCCTGGTGTAATTATAGTCACTTTCAAACAGAATATTTAGCAATTGTGTTTTCTAGTGTCTGTAACAAACCATTGTTAAAAGCCTAATTTTATTTTCCACTGATGCTGTTTGTTAACTTTTTGTGTATCATGTTGTGTGGGCAATGAAAATAGACTAGTCCATTTCACTTTCTGGGTCTTATGCACTACCACAATACTGTATAAAAATATTTTCATTAATTTTTTTTAAATCATGAAAATATTGTCTTTCATGTTCAGTTTTGGAAGTAGCAATATCATACTGGATCTCTATTATATAAATAAAATGTGGTGAAAAGCAGAATAGTATGCATAAATCTAATAAGATACAGAACCCTGTAATTCAGCTCATTTCACATTCCCAAGATTTCATGAATCTGATATGTTGGACTCAATAATTCAAAATAACTCTTGGATTTAATATTGTGCATTCAATCCTGGCACCATTTGAATTAAGTCGTCCCAGGCTTTTCCCATAAAAATAATAGATGGGCCAAATTCTGCTCTCAATTATACCAATGAAAACAAGAGAAATATATGCCTAACAAACTTCTTATTTACAACCGGACAGCTTGACAGATATTACTTTATAGTACTTGATGGGGGCTTACTTTGTTTCTTTGTTTTTCCAATTATTTTTAAAGTCTTTTTCTTTTCTTGGTTTGTATAGTTCATAAACTAGCAAGGTATTCTGATTTATTGTGTTATTTACAAGAATTAAAATTATTATTGTTATTGTAGCACAACCAAACAAAAACATTTTGTGTACTATTCCTCTCCCCACATACTTTAAAAACAATCTTTATTTGGAACTAAAACTAATTGACTGTGTACCTTACCTTTTCAGTGACTAGCATTTGGTTGAAAGTTGGTTTTGCAGCATTCTGAAATGCTCGGATGAAAGGTTCAAAATAAAATTATTTTAAATAAATAATATGACAATTTAGGCTGAAAAAGAAATAAAACTGGAATGTACAAGACATAACACTTTCCTCTATGAAAATATTTCTCTTCTGGGACTGAAGCAAAATGGAGATTTACAGATGAATAACTAAATTAGGGCTCACATAAATCTGAGATGCTCATTCTATCAGTTCATTCAAGGACATATTTTTGTATTTTCATCAGTGTTTCACATTTGCAGAACTATGCATTTCCCATGCCTGACATATATGTTTGTATGAGTTAGCTGTCACATCCAACTTAGAACTACAGAACCATTAAATGTTTTCATCAAAGTGTCTACACAGCTGTTGCAACTGTAGTGAATAAATTATTGCTTTAGGTTCACCACAAGACAAACCATCAGAGTTTGTCAAACAGTAATGCAAAAAAACCATAGTTGATTTCATTGGTGATGTCACTCAGGATGATACAGAAATAAAACCACTGGTAATTGGTTTAAAAATTGAAGTCACAACATACATTTAAATTGCATACAAAAATAATATTAAGGTTATGAAGTCAAGCACTTAGAAGTTAGGAAATGCCAGAATTAAGGTTGCCCAGCCTCCCCTTCTGCATATGCTACGGTTTTGCCAAACATTAAGTAGGAAGTTTGAGGCTACAACTACACTACCACTTATGTTGGTATAACTTATGTGGCTCAGGGGTGTGCATAAGCCATCCCTGGAGCAACATAAGTTACACCAACCTAAGCACCAGTGTGGAGCTATGTCATCGGGAGAGCTTTTCCTGCCAACAGTTACCGCCGCTCGTTGGAGTAGATGAAGTAAGTCGATGGGAGAGCTCTAGCCCATTGGCTTAAAGCAGCTGGATGAAGCTGCACCGCTGTAAGCTCTCTAGTGTAGACATAGCCTGAATGGGTAGAGCCAGGAATAGAACCAGCACTCCTGGCTACAGTTCAGTGCCTTAAACACAAAAGAATATCCTCACTCTCTTCTCAAACCTACTACATCCACAGGTTCGGCCAATCATGGCTCCCACTGGCTCCCCTGCAGTAGAATATCTAGGAAGCATCTGTTCGTAACATGCAATAACATGTTGTATCATTTGGTAGTAATTCAAGGGGGATGATCTTAACCCTTTGTGAATATTATTACTAAAAATAACAGTGTACGGCCCAAAGTAAAAAGCATCGTGTTTCTCCTGTTGCTATTTAAGTACATTCAGATCAAACTGCAATCACAGTTCCATGCTCCCTTTCTTCCTTCTAGAAGATGGGTCCAAATCATCAGCTGAGAACATGATTTTCTGATCCATATGTGAAATGCAGAGTTCCCCTCCCCATGTGAAAATGCCTCTACAGAAGTATCCCTCTTCCCATTAGAACCCACTGAGGTATCTCTGTGGGCCATAAATCCATGGGGTGGCAGTCGGGCTATGGACATGCTGGGCATGCGCACATGCCCACACAACACACAAATGAGTAGCAGATAATACACCCTCCAGTTGTATGACATTTCCATAGCCTTCCATCCATGGTGAGGGAAACCTCCCTTATGGGGTGTTCTGGAGGCAGCTGCTGCAAGAAATGTTTCAGGAATCCAGAGGTGTTGCAGAGGCACAGCGTGCCATGCAAATAGATCAGTGTTCCCTGAGAGAGCCAAAGACCCTTGGTGGTCTCAGGGTCTCCGTGGGGGGGTTGTGCTACATCCCTGCTTTTTTCCATGGGTGGTGAATGAAGAGATAGTGGAAGGGACAATCTCTCTTCCTCCCACCTGCCTCCCCCAAACAAGAGAATGTAGAGGACAATCTTCACACACAACTGTGTATAGTGTCCCATCTTCTACCTGGCTATTACCTGCAGGGGTACAATTTGGCCTTTTTTTAATTGTTGCATTAATCTATGTATCTATAAAGGACATTTTATGCCTTCAGTCTGTGTATTGAACTCCCACTCATATCAGTAAGCCTTCCACATGTGGAAAGAGGAAACAATGCAATGTTAAATTAAGATTCTTTGTTTTAACAAAAGACAATAAATCCTTATCCATGATTTTTTTTAAAAAAGGAGAAAATGAAACTTCCAGGATTTCAGATGTTAAATGGTTGAAACATTTCTTATTTAAATACAAATTTAACTTTTTTTTTTAATGGGATGACAAGTACCTTTGCCCAAAATTCTCAGATAAAATCAATCTGAAATATGGAACGGGGCTGAAAAAATGAAGTTTATGTGGATTTGATTGGTATAACATTTAATAAGATAATCTTGAGACATTTTCTTTGATCAATTCATTTTAGTTTTTGATAACTCACCTCTGAAAAGAAAACACAAGGTATTACACACTTTTAAAATTAAACTGGTTAAGTTAAAAACTAGGCAGTTTACTTATACCTATTTTGCTTCTGCCGAAAAATAGCAGATTTTACAAACTCATAATCCACTGCTAGTGTAAAATATAGGACAAAAAATGAGAATTCAAAAGTAGCATTATAATGACCAAAATTCACTATGTGTTTTTTATTATGTCGGAAAAACTCTTTTAAGAAATGGAAATCACTACATTCTATTGATTCAAGCACAGAATCTTCAGACATAAGTCATCAGTGTTGACACTTTCAAATACATAAAACGTGACATCTGCTCCTATAAATGCACTATCCAGGCTGTAAATCATCAAAGAGAAAAACAGTTCAATGTCATTTCAGCCACTGTAAGCTATGGTTTACAAGTGAGAGATAAAAATAGTCATACTGTCTCTATGACATCTAAACCACTTTTCTATTGCAGTATTCTGTGTTCTAATTTATCTTTGTGGTTGAACAACACACAATCAATTGTAAGCAACTAGTGTAGTTTGATTTCAGTCAACGGCAATTTTCTCTAGCTTTCTCTATTCCTCCCCACCACCACCACTGCATTGACTTTAAGTGCTCTCCCAAACATACTCTCTCAAGTGTAATACTTGGCTGAGAATCTGAAGATTTTAATTCATCATTTTAAGTATGAAAATATGGGGAAGAGGCATTAGCATAATAATTTATATATAATGATTTAGGAATACTTATAAAATCTTTTATATATATATATATTATATCTGCTTCCATGTTGGTGAAGAATTTATACAGAAATAAAGGACTAATTTTGAATAAGGGGACACTTTACCAAGTATTATTATTAAAAAATGCATCATTCCTGACCAAAGAAAATAACAATACCAAGTATTTTGATCCCGTCTTGAAAGAAATGTAAAATAGCCTCCTATGGCTACAGTACTTTGTCAATGTAATTAGTATGCAAACCCATACTCAATTTGCATAAAGTTCTAAAACATTTTTTTGAAATCTTCAATGAATCACTTCATGTAATTGTGAAGTGAGAATATGACTATCACAAGTGGCATATTTTATTATTAGCATTTAAGAGTCACAACACGCATTATAACTTAAATCTTTTTTGTACATGATAAAGCCAGCTAAGGTGAAGTGTCTTAGTTACTGGTATTAGCATTTTCTCTCCCAGTGAAACATGTCTACAGTCAACACAAATGTCGGGAATATATGCCATTATCATGATAATTTAGGCACTGATCTCATAATGAACATGTGAGCAGACTGCTGAGCCCACTGAAGTCAATGGCACAGCAATACATTGCAGAATCAGGGCCTTAGTGTGAACATGAAAAATGTGCGGCATGTCCCCTTCCCACGTAATTCACTGTTTCCTGAAATGTACTTCACCAAGCCTTTTTCTAAGTGTAAGCATCACCTCTCTGTTCATCACAGGAGGGAAGACAAAAGGGTAGACAAAAGCTGCCAAGCTTGATATTTATATGTCAGGTAAACATATTTGTGATCTGGCAGAAACATAGTCACTGACAATTTACTTCAGGAATATTCTTGGAAATATACCCACAAACGTGTGCAGTGTGAGCAGCAGTGCATACCCAACATGCTGTCAGGAGCGTCCAGTGCATGAGAAATCATGCTGTCATGTCCGAAGATTACACACATCGGGCAACTTTGGGCAATTGTATACTCTTCAGGAGCAATGTGCATGCTGAAATCCATATCAATTTGTGCTAGCTGTAGATGGCCCCATATGTATATACCACATTTGCAGCCCCTTATTCCTCAGACCATATATTTAGGATTAAGGTTACGTTTTAGTCATGGGTATTTTTAGTAAAAGTCATGGGCAGTAAACAAAAATTCGCAGCCTGTGACCTGTCCCTGACTTGTATTATATACCTCTGACTAAATCTTCGGGGAGGAAGGAGGCCTGTGGGTGCACAGGGAGGGGTGGCCCAGAGGGCGTCGCAGGTGCTGGGGGGGCAGCCCAGGACCCCTGCTGGTGCTGGGCGGGGGACGGGTGGCAGCACGCAGCCCAAGACCCCCACTGGTGCTGCAGGGGGGTGCGGGGAAAGGGGTTGGTGGGGCTGGCAGGCTCCCTACCCAGCTCCGCACCTCCCCAGAAGCAGCGACATCCCTCAGCTCCTAGGTGGAAGCATGGCCAGGCCGTTCTGTGAACTGCCTCCACACCAAGTGTCGGCTCCGCAGCTCCCATTGGCCAGGAACTGCGGTCAATGGGAGCTGCGGGGGCAGTGCCTGCAGGCGGAGGCAGCATGCAGAGCCCCAGGCCGTGCCTCCACCTAGGAGCCGAGGGATGTCACCACTTCCAGGGAACCCCCCCACCCAAGGTGCCCAAGGTAGGCACCGCCCAGAGAGCTCACCAGCCCCCCACCCAAATTCCTGCTTTTGCTGGGGGAGGGGAGGTGCGGTGGCCTGAGACTGCCCCAGTGCAGCCACACAAGTCACTGCAGAAGTCATGGAGGTCACGGAAAGTCACAGAATCCGTGACTTCCATGATCTCTGTGACAAACTCGCAGCCTTACTTATGATCATATAGAATGTTCTACTGCTTTAGCCATGAATATTTGGTACCCAATTCTTATGCACCACGGTATAATGTTGTTTGTATGCCTTCATCAAGAACCCAGCACACTGACTTGGCCTTCTTTTCTACATATATTTTCCTCACATGGCTGCAAAAAATTTTAGCCCTGGCATTTTATGGGCACTGTGTTTTAACTGTACAATTCTCAGTTCTCAAGTTTCTGAAGTTCAGAAATTCAGCAGTCCTGTTCAATGCTCAACTTATCTGAATGTCTCTCTTACAAAGTATGTGCTTGCAGTTTCACAAAACGTATTGCACTGTCAGCTGAGAAGCCTAGCAAGCTAAGTGAAATTGCAGGCATTTGCAGATAGTCACATAACATAGTCACATAGAACTTGTCTACATGGAGCAACAATGGGCACTATGGGGGTGGTACTTCTGAAGCACACTAACATATTGAACACTGACTCTTGCATGTAGTGCACTGTAATGTATTGTTGTTTCAAACTACACTATGTAAAAGTGCACTAGGGAACGCTCAATGCTCAGGAGCAGGTTCTACGCAGACCAATTAATGTGCAGCATGTTAGTGCACTGTAGAAACCACACCCCCATAGTGCACATTGCTGCTCCACGAAGACAAACACACAGTTAGAAAGATAACATTTATGTGGGGAGGGATAGCTCAGTGGTTTGAGCATTGGCCTGCTAAACCCAGGGTTGAGAGGTCAATCCTTGAGGGGGCCACTTAGAGATCTGGGGCAAAAATCAGTACTTGGTCCTGCTAGTGAAGGTAGGGGGCTGGACTTGATGACCTTTCAAGGTCCCTTCCAGTTCTAGGAGATAGGATATCTTATTTAACATTTCTTCACATGTTTACTAGATTTCTGCACAGAATTTCTATCTGTCGCATGGATATCACCTCATGTATATACACAGAATGTATCACTAGTGTGTGTATACATGTGTTTACACACACAGACACATACCAAAACAGTTAAGCAGATCACATCTCTATCTTGAATAGGCTATTTTCTTATCACAGAGCGACTGATCCTCCGCTGAATGCTACCTGCGAAGTACAGTAGTGAGCATTCCCAGGTCCCATTGATATTAATGAAAACTGAGGGAATTTAGCACCTCAGATGATCTGGCCCACTGGTACATGCACACAACTCATAATCATTAATGGTACTTACACATGTAAACTGTAGGAAGGAAAAATCCTTCAATAACACATATTGTGGTTGCTGTGGGTCAGTTCCTGAGCTTATTCACCAAGGCACACTAAACAGGTGTCCTAATAATTTTAAATCAGACATTTTAAAACACAAACTCTACTCTCTTCAGAGCAGGTAAGAGGATTTTTAAAACTTTTTGCACTTCTATTGGAAAATTTTACCATGTGTGTTTCTATTTCTGTCTGCATGGCTCTCACACACATATTATATACCCTCTTTTAGGAAGGACAGTCCCTATATCTTTTTAAAGTGAATACCTAAGATTTGTCCTATCTGTACCTCCAGAAACTTCTCATAGCCTGATGAATTTCAATAGAGTTAAAAGATCTGCCCCCAATAGTCTCACTGAATGCCCTTATTCAGAATTTCCAAATGTTTTCCAAGTATGAGTGCATAAAAGGACAGTGAAGTGGTAAAATATCTGTTATAAGCAGTGAATTACTTCCTAGACATGGAATTTTGAAAACCTAGTGATCCTGGAAATCTGCCTCTAACACTGGATCTTGAAATTGTGAAACTGCAAAAGCACAAAATAATTTTCCTATTCTGGCTGCAGAACTCATCTTGAACTGTTGCAGACTTCTTTGGCCCATGCCTAATGTGCACATAAAAAAGATCACTGAATTCATACAGCCTGGGGAAAGGGTATTTTTGATTAATAAGGATCTTCTTTACTTGCAAAGTTAGTTATATAACAAATTCTTCCATACATTAAAGTGAAAGAACATATTATTCTCTATTTTGTTCCACTTGCATCTAGTTTTGAATAGATACTTTTTGTTTGTATAGTCATTTTTGAGAAAATAGACACTTTGTATATGCATGCATACATTTTCTAGTTTTTATGACACTGAAGTTAAATATATTGTATTATTCTTTAGCATAAAATGTGACAGGCAAAACTCCCATCCCCGTCATTAAGAAAAAAAAAAAAAAACAGTGACAAAAGGCCAAGGGCTAGATTGTAAAACCCTCTTCAACTGGTGAGTGCTTACTGACACAAGTAGTCCTACTGAAGTCAATGAGATTACTTGCATGAGTCTGCTCCCTGACAAGAGTACAGGCTGCACAATTTAGCCCTTGTAAGTTTAGAGTTGAGGGAGAAGGGGAATTGGGAATGAAAAGCAAAAGGCACAGATGATATAGTTTATCCAGCATTACAAGTTGTCTTCATTATCACCATTTTGTTGCTGCTTTGGGAGACCTATCAAATACCTGCAGAAACTACACATGTCAAATTGCTGACTGTGTGACAAGTCCATTAATGTTTGGAACGGGATGTTTCATATGCACTTGGAGGAGTATTCTGCCCTCATGTTGCACACGTAACTCCCACTGACATTAATGAGAGTTCCACACATGGAACAAATATAGAATATTCCCCTTAGTTTTCACACCAAAATCTGCAGCTAAGGGAAGATTCTATTTGACATAGAGGATATTAATTGACTAGGGAGCACCTGGGTCAAAACCAAGGCACAATTGAAGTAACAGTGTTGGCATCCAATACAATGGCTAGATAATCTGATTCTGTTACTCCTTGCCTATTCACACTATATTATAAATTTTATCACCAGGCCAGTGGAGATTTAGAAGAAAATGTCAACATAATCTCCATTTCTTCTGAGCATGTTCACCCCCATGGTTGGATGGTAGAGGAGATTCACTGTACTAATGCTGTATATTTTTCAATAATCCTTTGGTGGATGACCTAAAATACGTTGTTGTGACAATAATAGATATCTGAATGAGGACTTGGATTTTAAATTTCTATAATTGCCTATTTGTGTACATGCCAATTGCTCTGTACTTTCAGATTTTTTAAAAATAAATATACTTCTTACACCACTTACCCCACAGCTAAAAGAACATTATAAGGGTTAAAATGTTTATCTTGACCATGGTCCCATTTCTAATAGGCAAACCTTTAGAATATTGTTCACTTATATAACTTTACTACCATCTGTTGAAACGGTGGGAGGAAATTAAAAAAGTCACAACATGCTGTATTGTCGTAATTACAATAAGAAAACTGGTTCATTTGTTCATGGAGAGACCAGGTGGGTGAGGTGATATCTTTTATTGGACCAACTTCTGTTGGTGAGAGAAACAAGCTTTTTTTCAGGTCCAGAGCTCTTTTTCAGCTCCAAGCTGTACAGCAAGCACAGGCCTATTTTGCCTTTTGCTGATTTCAATCGATGTTATACTTTTATGTGCCCATCATAATCTGGAGAGTGAGAGTGACTTTTATGTCCACTGGCTGGTTTCTGGGTTGGTGTGACATGTGCTTTTTGAGTGGTTTGGGTTAGAATGAGGTACCAGTGTTGCTGCTGTACTTGATACAGCATGCTACAGTGCTTCTTATAACATAAGAACATGTGAACATAAGAATGGCCAAACTGGGTCAGACCAAAGATCCATCCAGCCCAGGATCCTGTCTGCCAACAATGACCAATGCCAGGTGCCCCAGAGGGAGTGAACCTAACAGGTAATGATCAAGTGATCTCTCTCCTGCCATCCATCTCCATCCACTGACAAACAGAGGCTAGGGACAACATTCCTTACCCATCCTGGCTAATAGCCATTAATGGACTTAACCTCCATGAATTCATCTAGCTCTCTTTTAAACCCTGTTATAGTCCTAGCCTTCACAACCTCCTCAGGCAAGAAGTTCCACAGGTTGACTGTGCTGTGTGAAGAAGAACTTCTGGTGTTTTCAATAATCCTGATGTTCTTTCCTTTCTACACTGATGTGCTCCTATGGGTCTAGGCAAGATTCACATATTTTAATATACTATGGTGATCAAACATCCACTTTTACTTGCATTCAGCTATGCCCAGCTGCTAAGGCAATATTAAGCGTATTCCTTGAAAAATTAAACAGGGGAGGCAAATTTTAGCTTCAAAGGCCTGGTGTTTATGGTGGTTGTCTCCATACTTGTTTCAAATAGGAAGATAAAGGATCTCTTACACCTTAGGATCCATGACAACTCTGCTATAAGGTATTGCCAATTATTTGTCTGCAGGTTGACTCCCACTCTCTCTATGGGAACTATGTCCACGCAACAAGGATTTAATGGCAGCTGGCCAGGCCTGGGAGTGAGCTTATGATTAGTCACTCTAGGGACTGCTCAGTGGACCTAGAGGTCTCCTGTTTTTTTAACAGTAAAAATTCAGGGGTACAGCCAATGGTGGAAACAGTAACCTCAGCTGTCTCTGCCATTAAGACTGTCAGCACTCTGATTAGTGGTTTTAATTATCTATTGATCTTATAAGTTTTATGCCTTTGCCCATCACCGTAGTATCTGCGTAAATTCCATGCAAAATCAATAGCAGTAATCAAGTCCCTAGCAGACTTCATGGAGTCACTGGCACTTCTCTCTTTTCAGGGTAAATATTCTGCTTAGGGTATGGGGCTGAGGGTTTTTTGTTTGTTTGTTTCGTTTTTCTTTTGCTTTTCAGTTGGTTGGATAATCTATTTGATAAATGTCCCTGAATCCAGCAAACTCTTACTCACGTAAATTGTGCACACTCATAACTAGTCCCACTGAAATCAACAAGACTATTAGTGTGAGATAGTTTTTGCAGTCTTCAACCTTATAGTGGCAGTCACTTCAGGTTAGAAGTGCTTTGTGATTTCCTTATAACACACCTGCAACAACAACAACAACAAAAAAGCATTTAACCAATGCCTGTTTACCAGTACAGTGAATTGTTCCATATTCTGTTAAAACTATATTAAAGAGGCATATTTTAAGAGTTTTTGTTTCATCTGAACCCAATTTTGAGTAAGAAGCATTCTTTATTTAATCCAATTTATGTAATCAGACTAAGCAACAAAAATGAAGTCATCTTGTTTCCTTTTGTTGGTTAGGATTACATTATTAAGGGGAAAGGGACATAAAATCAGCACTCTTTTGGGAAATAAATTCAGCTCCAAAGTATACGGTGACCAGACAGCAAGTGTGAAAAATTGGGACAGGGAGTGGAGGGTAATAGGATCCTATATAAGGGGAAAAAAAACAAAAATCCGGACTGTCCCTATAAAATTAGGACATCTGGTCACCCTACCAAAGTATGACAAATTGCATGAGTTTTAGCAGTTTGTTAGGAGGCATTCCTTACATATTTCCTGTTATCTGCACTATTATTTTATTTTTAAAGTTTTTTAAAAAAACCCAGAAATAATGGAAAGTAATTTTCAGCTAAAAATCTTATTTTAGGAGACTCATTAGAGAACAAAGCATACCATCCTCCATTAGTGTTTCTAAAACAACTGGTATTACACTTTCAGTATTGTTATTACATTATTCTCAGGTCTAGCAATATTTTACTGGATTTTTTGTGAGAAACGTAAGAAAAACTACAAATAGGTTTAGCTATGAAATCTTTGATAAAAAGAGGAGAAACTTCGCACCCACAGAAAAGTTCTATAATAATTCTGATACTCTCAAAATTTAATGTTCAAATATCTCATTATAACACTACTGAGTTCACTTTTCGTCACATCACAGATATTAATGTTTTCTATTTCCTGGCATCCACACTTGTAACAATTCTCATGCTCTTAACTTTTTATTCTTAGTCTTCTGGGAGGAAGGGAAAGCAGAACAGAGATTAATATCACCTAGACTAAAATCTCAATCCAGTTGATACCCCCTGGTCAAAGCAATCAAAAAATTATGCAACCATCTAGATTTAATCAAAAATCACTTTATTTAAACAAAAGTGTGTGAAGAATCAGTGAAAAACAACACTGAGTAAAAGAGTGATGACCCTGTGCTATCTTCAACGTTCCCATGAGAGCGACAATGACAAATCGACACCAGCTAGAGTAGGCCATGTTCCTAAAATTCATTTCACTCTTCTATTTATTTTTTTAGGAGTAGTCATTGCATGCACCTGAGGAAAAGATGCTGTTATTATGCATAATGGTTGCACGGCATGGCTGAATGATGCTACGGTACTTATAATTACATATTCACAAACATGATAGAACTTAATATTACTATAGATATCAAAAGAAAACAGAACTAATTAAAGAAGTAACTGCAAACAAAACAATATTTAAGCTCTCTTCCCCCTCCAAAAAAAAACCCAAAAAACCCTAATGAATCCTTTTAATATTAATTAAAGAATTCCTAACAATACATTCGAAAGCTCTCTTGGAGAATTCAGCTTACAGTTTAACAGTTTCTGACTAATTTTATTAACCTGTACATCTGAGAGGATCAACCCCCTCTGGGTTTAATTAGAAGAAAATTCAATTTAAATCTAAATGTCAACAGTGGTTACTAATTATGGCAGGGCCCTGGACCAGACATCTAGTCTGTAATCAGGCAGTTCTCTGGTAACAATTAACAGTTTTTTTCTGTTATGCGTGCATTAGGATTTTTTTAAATAAATATGATTCAGCATGGGACACAGATAATATTAAGAGCACCTACTGCTAGGTGCAAACATGCAGAAGAGGTTGCCAAATTAAATTACAGAGATTTCTCAAACATATAGATGAATAATAAGCAGCTACAAAACTAGGTCAGGGTCGTGAGCAACAGACCACTGCCCCTCCCCCAACATGCAAAATAAATATACCCACTATCTCTGAATAGAAATCATTCTTTTGTTATGCCCTTTGTCAAGAATACATTATTGCAAAATGATATTTATTTCCACAATCTTCACAGCTGCGAGCAGGACTGAATTAATCTTTCCAGAATTGATTTCATTTGCAATTTCATGATTATAAAATGTAAATGTATTACTTAAAAAAAGAAATGACAATGAAAGGCAGAAATATAAGAAGGCAGTTCTTTATCTACTGGTTTAGTTTATTCTGTACTAATGAAATAAACAGATGACTAACTCTGAAGTAAAAACAAACACTAAAATAGATTGCAAAAATCTACAGTAAAATAAAAACTAGGGACACAATGAAAAATTAATCATTTTAAAATGTAACCTGAACAATGAATATGCGATGTTAAGCAAGAAAATTACCAGAACATGCAAAACATTATCAAAACTAGGGTAAGTTAGTCATTTAAGCTTGCATCAACTCCCACATTCTCAATGTTAACACTAAACACAATACTGAAAATGCTGATGTACTACTGAGCATTTTTATTTCATCTTTCAATTTGGTGATAATTTTTTCATAATTTGTAATTGTCTTTTTCAAACCATGCTGATGACCCACATATTAAATGAATTAAAATCCATATTTATAAAAACATTTGGTGGAAGTTATTCGCTATGAATAGTATTTTATATGTTTAATTTCATTAATAAAGCTATGTGATTTTTTTAATTAAGCCTCAAACCTGAAATCACTTATGCATATATTTAACTTTAACCCTGTTCCAGTGACTTCAGTAGAACTATTTCACATTCTTAAATTAAGCACACTTTTAAATGTTTATCGTACCTTAGGCCCCAGTTCAAAATACATAAGTAGGTGCTTAACTTTAATCACTTGATGATTACCTGTCTGTTCATTCCCTTTGAAGCACCTGGCATTGGCCACTATGGGAAAACAGGATACTGGGCTAGAAGGACTATCGGTCTGATCCAGTATGGACGTTCTTATTTTCTTAAGACATCCCTATTCAGGGAAGCACTTAAGCACATGAAATTATTGTACACATTATGAACATGCTTAAGTGCTTTCCTACATAGGGATGACTTTGGCACCTGCTTAAATGCTTTTGTGTAATGGGGCCTAAGGTGAGATTTTTAAAGGTATTTAGGCTCTTAAGGGATTTTAAAAACCATGTAGGAGCCTAACATGCATTGATTTCCATGGGAGTTAGGTGCCACAGTAATTTGAAAATCCCATTGGGAACCTGAATACCTTTAAAAATCTGACCCTAAGTGTTTTTCTGAACAGTGAAGGGATTACGCATTACTTAAGTATATTGTAGAATCTGGGCCTTAAATTCTATAATGAGTCACTGTGGGAAAAAATTTAAAATATAGCACTTGAAACTGTGCAAGAAGATTTAGAATTAATGCTTGCTTTCATTTGCAAACACAGAACTGCATACACTAAGTATATAATGTATGAATTGGGTCTAACTATATGATTTGCACACACAAATGCCTGTTTGTTCATGTTGATGGCTGTGCACAGTAATTTCAGAAGCCAGTTTGAAAACATCTCCCTTAATGTATAGGGTAGGTTACATATGTATTTTTTAAATTGTTGTTAAAAATGAAATTTTCATTGTGACCTATTGATGTTCCTGTTCACATGTACTAGACATGTCCTAATTTAGTTAACCATAGTTTGTTTGCACTTTTAACTTCCTTTCACTTTCTTCTCCAGCCTAGAGTTTAGCAAGTAGGCACTGCAATAGAAAAAAGTGCTGCTTCTGGGCTAGCCATAGTACTAACACTTATAAGGGTAGCAGGCATCTTCTGCTTTGGAACACTCCACATTTCCCCTCTGGGAAGCAAGAAAGAGAGAGGGCCTTTGCTTTCTAATAAGTAATAACTGGACCTAGGATGCAGCACTTTGCAATAAGACTTTTAATGAGTCGGCCACAGTAATAAGCATGTTACTTAACATTCTGAAATGGCATAAGAACTCTAAACGTAACTGAGAATTTCTCATTTCTATGATACCCTACCCATGTTTATATTTCCCAGCATATGGATATTTTATTTTATTAAGAAATTCCATTTTATAAGTCAGAGACCCCAGGGGTGTTTATTACACTTCTTGGGTGGTTAAATTCACTCATCCTTTAGCCTCATGCCTTACAACAGTACCTGTGGCTTGTAATAACCACCCAGAAATGCTCTGCTAGCTGTGCCTCATTGATTATAATGCTTTTTGGTGAAATCCTGGCCCCAGTGGAGACAATCGGAGTCTTGCTTTTGATTTCAAAGAGGTCCGGGTTTCACCCTTTGTGCTTCTTGAAATTTGACTTGGTTTTAGTCCCCTTTGTGTTTCTCTCTAATGGTACTCGATAAAATTATAGGTTGAGGTTTTAATAAATCATCATTTAATACTTGCTCAACATCTCGACATTAACACATTTCCTTAAATCACAAATTCAAAAAAATAAAATAGTATTTTTTTAACTATGTACTGTATAAAGCATTTCTTATACAATTATTAAACCAAAATCAATGTGTTAAATTTTTGTCTTCAGTAGCAAATCAAGCACAGGTGTGTCTAACTATTTCCCTGTCCCCCCAAAAAGTTTACTTATTTTCCATGTTTAACTGAAGTTTTAGTTGAGATCTTTTGATAACACCAAAAAGGAAGTTCTTTCAACGACAGCTCAATAATAAGGTGAATGGAAAAACAGTTGGTTTCCTTCTGCCTCAACTGTTTACCTTAATCTGTTTTAAGTAAAGAACAGAAAGAGAGTATGCTCTTTATTACATAACAACCACAAAGTTAAACAAAAAAAAGTACAAAACACTGTTTTGTTCATGGATGAGATGCCACAACTGTGACTTTCCTAATTAATCCTACTTTCCCACCCAAGAACAAGAGATTTAAATTAGCATCTATAGGGGAGGGTGCTAAGACATAGAACTCGGACTCAAAGGAGACTCAAGGTAGCATGAATGTAAAGAATAAAGGCATTGAGCACAGTTGCCAACTTTCACGCAGTAAATAAGCACCATGACTTTCACAACAGGCCAAAAATCAAACTAATCCTATTTCAAAACAAGACCAAAACAAACCAATCCCTAAGAACCCCAAAACTCTATGTGACCAGATCCCCTGGGCGTGCAGTCTGGGACTGTGGTGGGCCCACTGTGCACCCCTGACTCTTTCCCCACCTTGCCCCTGCTTGCAGGGAGCCGATCAAAAAAAGCAGCAACAAGTTACAACAAGCTACAAGCCAAACAAGCAACAAGCCATAAACTAGCCAACAAGCAACTCACAAGCCAATTAAACATCCTGGTAAAGAGTGTGCTGAAGGCAGCAATTTAATATAAATATATATATAACAAATGGGAAAATGAGGAAGTCGGTTGCAATAAATACAAATTGGCAGTTAGGAAATACAGACAATTGATGACAGCAGCTAAAGTTACGAGAGAAAAAAAATCTACTGCCAGTAGGATTAAGGAGAAGAAGAAGGAATTCTTTAAATCAAATCAGGAACAAACATAATCCAGACAAAGATGGTCAAATTATAAATCATGATGCAGAAAAGGCAGAAATATTCTTGTTCTGTACTGGGAAAGAAGCAAGATAATGTATTGATATCTGACAATGATAAATAAATACCTACTATTCCTACAGTACCTAGTGAGGATGCTAAACACCCAAGAATATTAAAAGAACTGGCGGAGGAGTTCTCTGAACCACTAAGGTTGAATTTTAGCAAATCTGGGAACACTGGGGAAGTTCCAGATGACTATAAAAAAGCTAATAATAAGATAAACTATATGACCTGGGAAACAGCCTGACATCAAACCTGGGAAAAAAATGAAAAGTGATATAGGATGCAATCAGTAAAGATTTAAAAGATAGTTGCATAATTAATGGAAACCACCATGGTTTTATGGAAAATAAGTTCTCAACAAACCCCTTCTTTTGATGATATTACAAGTTTGGTTGGTAAACGTCACAGTGTTGACATAATATACTTAGCTTTCTGCTATACTTAATATATTTAGCTATAGTGCTATTTTTAGTAGAATATCATATGGGACTATGACATAGCCCATATTAAAAGGTGCTTAACCGATAGATCACAAAAGGTAATTGCAAGTGGGAAAGTATCATCTAATGAGTTGGTTCTAGTGGCGTCCCACAGGGATCTGTTCTCAGGCCAATGCTTTTCAAGAGCTTTATCAATAGTCTGGTAACATTTGCAGATAAACATAACAACTGGTGGACAGGTAAGTTATATAGACCCACCTGGGTCACTTAGTAACAGAGACTCATTTGAACAACACACATTTTAACAGTCAAATGCAAGGACATCTAGGACCAAAGAATATAGGTCACACTTATAAAATGGGGGATTTTATTCTGGCAAGAAGTTACTATGGAAAGGACTTCTGAGTCATAGCAGATAACCATTTGAACATGAACTGCCAGTATAATGCTATAGCTAAGAAGGTGAACTCAATCCTTGGATAAATAAGCAGGAGAATATCAAGTAGGAATGGGGAGATGTTATTATGGCATTACTGGAATATTGTGTCCTGTTCTGGTCAGAGGCTACTCAAGACAATCTGCCATTCCAGGCAAAACTTCATGGTGCCACCGCCCTTCCTCTCCCCTGACAAACTTTAAACCCAGAAGAGACTAAATGATAATTTAGTCTGACCTCCTACACACCACAGGCCACAGAACCTCACCCACCCTTTCCTGTAATAGGCCCACAACCTCTGGCTGAGTTACTGAAATCCTCAAATCTTGATTTTAAGACTTCAAATTACAGAGAATTAATCATTTATTAGTTCAAACCAGCAAATGACCTGTGTCCACACTGAAGAAGAAGGAAAAAAATCCCAGGGTAGTAAATTTGGCCTGACTGCCCCTCCGTCATGATGGAGGGGTGGCCAGGCCGAATTTGAGTGGCCTTGTGACCTGGTGCATAGGGTTACCATTCGTCTGGATTCCCCCGGACATGTCCGGCTTTTTGAGCTAAAAATAGCGTTCGGGGGGAATTTGTAAATGTCCAGACTTCCCCCCCACCCCCATGCAGACCGCGTGCAGCTAACAGGGCAGCTGGCCGGATGGTGCCACTTACATGGGGCTCCGACAGCCAGAGAGAGCCCCTCCTCCGCCTCCCCTGCAGCAGAGATCACTCCCTCCCTGCATTTGCAGATCGCCTCCGGCAGTCTGGAGCTCCTCCCCCGCTCCTCCTCCACTGCTGCCCAGCGTGCCAGAACGAACGGCTCAGGCCGTTCCTTAGCAAGTTCACAGAGACATTAGGCGAAGGCCAACAACAAGGGAGCCAGGGGGTCGGAGAAGGGGCAGGGAGGTTTTGGAGGGGGCAGTCAAGAGATGGGGGGGGCTTTCTGGGGGGGAGAGGGTGGATAAGGTTTTGGGCAGTCAGGGTACAGGTAGGGGGTAGGGTCCTGGGGGGCAGTTAGGGAGGGGGGTCTTAGGAAGGGGCAGTTAGGGGATAAGGAACAGGGAGGCTTAGGTAGGGGGTGGGGTTCTGGAGGGCAGTTAGGAGCAGGGATCCCAGGAGGGAGCAGTCAGGGGACAAGGAGCGGGGGGGGGGAGTTCTGGGGGCGGGGCTGTCAGGGGGCAGGGGTGGGGAGAGGGATCGGAGCAGTCAGGGGACAGGGAGCAGAGGGGTTTAGATGGGTCAGGAGTTCTCGGGTGGGGGCTGTCAGGGAGTGGGGAGATGTTGGATGGGGCGTGGGAGTCCCAGGAGTCTGTCTGGGGGTGGGGGTGTGGATAAGAGTTGGAGCAGTCAGGATACAGGTAGGAGGTAAGGTCCTAGGGGGCCAGTTAGGATGGGGGGAGGGTCTCAGGAGGGGGCAGTCAGGAGACAAGAGGCAGGGAGGCTTAGATAGGGGGTGGAGTCCTGGGGGGCAGTTAGGGGCAGGGGTCCCAGGAGGGGGCAGTCAGGGGACAAGGAGCGGGGGGGGGGGAGGGTTGGGGGTTCTGAGGGGGGCGGGAAGTGGGAGGGGCAGAGGCGGGACTAGGGCAGGACAGGGGCGGGGCTAGGGTGGGGCTCCTCACGTCCTCTTTTTTGCTTGCTGAAATATGGTAACCCTACTGGTGCACAGACTGAAGGAGGGATGATCAGGCCAAATTTGAGTCAGTGGCATCGTGACCCACTACACTGGGCAGCCAGACCAAATTAGAATGCTGTTGCAACCTTGTTAATGGGGTCATAATGCCACTCAAATTTGATCAGCCACCCCTAGGCCAAACCTGCTGTCCAAGGTAGCTGCCCAGAAATCTTCTATCCTAAGCAACTGCCTTGTTCGCCTATAGTTAGAATGGCTTCTGGTTCTGGTGTCCACACTTCAAAAAGGAAGCTGAAAAATTGGAAAGGGTTCAGAAAAAGAGCCTCAAGAATGATCCAATGTATGCAAAGCATGCCTAATAACAAAACACCACAGAAGCTCAATCTGTTTAGCTTATCCAAGAGGAGGTTAAGAGGTGACTTGGTCACAGTCTACAAGAACATACACAGGAAAGGAATTTTTGAAAGTAGAGGGCCTTAATCTACCAGAAAAAAGCATACAGAGATCCAATGGTTAGAAGCTGCAATTGGATATATTCAGACGAGATTAAAGGCCCAAATTTTTAAGTGACGATAATTAACCACTGAAACAATTTGCTGAGGGATGTGATACATTCGCCATCACTTGAAATCTTTAAAGACTGGATATCTTTCTGAAGGATATGCAAATCAGAAGTTCTAGGATTGATGCAAAAGCTACTGGGTGAGGTTCTTTGACCTGTCTTACACACAAGGTCAAATTAGATTTTCATAACGGTCCCATCTAACCTTTGAATAGAGATCCCCATGAAAGGGATCATCCTTTATGTACTGTGATACATAGGATTTTATCCTACACTCCTTACTCAGACAAAACTCACACTGATGTTTTCAAGAATTTTGCCAAATAGGGGGAAAATCCTCCACTGGTGTAAATCAGCAAAGCTAAAGAGCCAGGCTTAGGCTGTACAGATTCATGCTCTGAACTCTGGAGGCCCACTAGGGTTGCCAGGTGTCCAGTTTTCAATCTGAACGCCCAGCCAAAAGGGACCCTGGCAGCTCTGGTCAGCATAGCCATTACAAGTCCGCTCAGTAGTGCAGTTGGGCTAAGGCAAGCTCCCTGCCTGCTCTGACTCCATGCAACTCCTGTAAGCGGACGTCATGTCCCTGTGGCCCCTAGGCGTAAGGGCAGCCAGGGAAGCTCCACGCATTGCCCCCACCACCGGCTCCACAGCTCCCACTGGCCAGGAACTGCATACAATGGGAGCTGCCGGGGAGGCGCCTGCGGCCAGGGCCAGCACACAGAGACTCTCTGGCCGCCCCTGCACCTAGGGGTCGCAGGGACATGCCGGCTGCTTCCGGAAGCGCCTGAGGTAAGCACCTCCCGGAGCCCGCACCCCGAACTCCCTCCTGCACCTAAACTCCGTCCCAGAGTCTGCATCCCTCACCCCTTCCCGCGCCCCAACCACCTGCCCCAGCCCTGAGCCTCCTCCCACACACAAACTCCCCCCCGTACCCCAACTGCCTACCCAGCCCAGTGAAAATGAGGGAGGGTGGGGGAGAGTGAGTGACGGATGGAGGGGGGATGGAGTGGAGCGAGGGCAGGGACAGGGCAAGGGTGTTCGTTTTTCTGCAATCAGAAAGTTGGCAACTCTAAGGCCCACAGTTCAATCACCAGTGTTTGCCACAATGGTGCTCATCATAAAAGCTCTACTAGCAGTCCCTTCCAGATATAAACAATAAGTCTGTTAACTTTGTTGTGGAAAATTATTTTTCCTCCACAACTTAAATACCTTTCACTGTTTGAAACTGCGGAGGTATCACATGAGGAGAGACATGCACCCTAAAGCCCCAATCCTGCAAACACTTGCTCATGAAAATAGTCCACTGTTTTCAATAAGATGACTCACATACTTCAAGTTAAATACATGAATTAAATGTTTGTGGAACTGGGGCCTAAGAAAGTTAGCACCCAAGTAATCAGCAACTTAAACTTCACCCAGAAATCAGTTTAGTCCCCAGAGAAGACCACAGTACCTGTAGTGATCTTTACAAAACACCATTTGCTAAGTAGCAATCTGCATTCTGCACCAGCTGCAATTTCCAAATGGGTTTTACAGTGCCTGTTTGGAGAGCACTATGCTATCCAACCTTAAAGTGACAAAGACGTGAAGTAAAATTATGAGGTGCACACCCAAAAGAAAAATTGCACCTTTCTTCTTGGTGCATTTGGTAAAAAAAGCTCTTGAGAAAACACTGCTCTGTTGTCACCCAGAAGCAGCTGCAGAATCAAAATGAGCCACAGTTTGCAAACCTGAGTGATAAATAGTGGGTCTAACTCCTCAACTGAAGGAGCTGAAAAACTCTACCATTTTTTCTTGTTTGCTGCACTCAGTCAAAAAGTGTTACTTTAATCATATACGTATTGAATCACAGTCAATAGCTCCCAGCCTCAGTCCTAATCTCTTACCCTGGTGATAATAACAATAGTAATATGATACCTAGCTCTTAGATAGCATTTTTCATTCATGGATCTCAAAGCACTAGGTGCTATAGAAAACCCTAAGAAAGGCAGATAGGTAAAACATTCCATTCCATTGCCCAGATTTAGCATCTGTCATTCATGATGCCATATAATATATTTTATATAGCTGCTAAAATTATAATAGGCTCTAAACAGTGCCATGTCTCATTGTGTCCTATTTTTTTAAGATGCCGATATCAGAAACAGACAGCTTTAATATTTATGTTTTTAAACAAAAATTGCTGTGGAGTTTCCAGTCCAGGAACTATCTAGAGATTATTACAATAACAAGAAAAAACAATATGTTGCACAATCCTGACCTTTTAAAATGTTCTCTAATATATCATGTAAAAAAAAAGTGCAGTGTTAAATAAGAAATTTGTTAGCCTTCAGCTCAGAGGCAGGTTTATTAGCAAACAGCTAAGTGGAACAAAAAATCTATAACCCTGATCTTATTGAAATAATTACAGAACCTTTAATGTCCCACTAGGCATACACAGAGAAAAAGATGGAGCACACAGAAAAAGAGTACAGTAATGAAAACAGACAGAAATAGGCCACTCATCCTACCTTTTACTTAGTGCATACAAACCACTGTCAAAAATATAAGACAATATAAAAATGATTGCCTGCCCAAAAAAGATTTAACATTTTCTTTTCTCTTTGCTAAATTTTAGAAATGTGCATAGCAAAAATAAAATCTAAATTCAAGTTCAGAATAAGTAAATATTTTATCCTTTCTGTGTCTGTGTGTATATAATATGTACAATTATTAATAGGTATATGTGATGTTAAAGTTACATTGAGGTTTAAAACCACAACAATCTCAACAAATACAAATTCGGTATGTTGTGTATCCTATATGTTTTATGGTGTACATTAAAAAAAAGCACATTAAACTACTGTGCAAATGTAACCAGAGAGACAGGAACAGAAAATATTGCGTGTATACAGTTACTATGGTGAAATACAACAGATTAGATAAACGGATACACAGATTAGATAGAACAGTATGGTCATGTTAATGATGCTGCCAACACCTTTTCTTTTGCATTTCTTGACTTATTTGGTCTGAATTGTGCAACCTGAAGCCTCAGTAGCAGCTCTGCCATGAGTCCCTAGTGAGGAGCAGCAAATTGCTGTGCTTCCCCTGGTGAAGACTGTGAGTCACAATCTACATCTTGATGCCACCTGTTCTATAGGTAAGAACTCTGACCCAGGCCTACCTACATCTGGAGCAGCATACGTCCCCTGCTGTAGGTGTGCTAGCCTATACTTTGGGAGAGACAGAGTCAAGGTTCTGCCCCCTTTTCCGACCCTCCCCAACTGGACACAGCAGCTTTGTGGAAGGGACAAAGCAGCTATGTGGAGCCTGCTCTCCTCCTTGTGCTGAAACTCATAGTACAAAAGGTCAGTATAAAGGAATAAGGAAGCACCATATGCCCTTTCCTCCCTTGCACTGTCATACAAGCCACGCCACTAAGGGTATGCCTAACACTGCAATTAAATACTCCTGGGGGAATTCTGCGCCACTGCGCATACGTAGAATTCATGTGTTCTCTTTCCCCAGAAAATACATTGGTGGAAAGGTGCTGCAGTTATACCTTATGCCCACCAGGGGCTGCTTTGGCACCAGAACAGAGAGCAGCCACTCCCCAGCCAGCCCCAGCTGCACATAGCGAAGAGAAGAGGTTCAGAAGGGCTAGTGGGGTGACAGACTGGGGAGGGGGCTGAATGGGAAAGGGGTTGCAGGGACACATGGGGACAGAGAGGAGACGTGTAGGGCCATATGGAGGTGGGGGTGCAGGGCCATGGGTGGGTACAGAGCCACATGGGGGAGGGTGGTGGTTGAGTGGGCACACGGGGCCACATAGGGAAGGGGAGAGGGGTGCAGGGCCACATGAGGATGGGAGGAGGAGGGACGGCTGAGTGAGGGTGCAGGGACACATGAGGGAGGAGGTGTGGCTGAGTGGGTATGCAAGGACACATGAGGACAGGGGCAAACGTGCCTTACTGAATGAGAGAGGCTAGGGGTCAGCCAGGGTCTCCATGGAGGAGGCTCCTAACAATCTCTCCCTGTCCAAAAAAAACCCTGTTCCATACTTCTCCCACCCACACCCAACAACCCTCCAACTTCACACCCAGACTCCTTCCCAGCAATTACTTCCCTCCCCCTCAGCTCCTCCATTATCCCTGACTCCCCCAAGCCTTTGCACTGTTTCTGAGGGGTGTGGGAAATACATTTCTGGATTCTAGTTTAAATGTATTATTACTCAGAGATCTATATTAATATGCCTAGTAAGGAATCATTTGTCAAAAAACATTTCCTGAATCTTTTGTTGTTGTTGTCTGTATTGTTACAGACACATTTGCTGTCAGGTATTTTGAAATAATTTACCAAAATAATTGAAACTTGCATGATTATATTGTGTTATTTGGACAAATATAATATGCAGACTATTCGGACTATTGTGTGTGTGGCTGGAGACAGTTTTCTGCAACATTGGGTTTACAGGACAGCAAAATATTGGCCTACATAGTAATAAATGCATCTTCACAAGAGAAGATAGGAATAAGGAATTTTTTTTAAGTGAAAGATAAAATAGTCAGAATATGTGACAGAACATAGAAAAAAATCTTAGGATCTGTGATTTTCCCCCCAGGTGAATAAATTTATCCCTTCCCTGAATGTTTTGTGTTTGTATTTGGAAGGATCTTGCTACAAGTCTTTCAATGAAATTCTAGCAATCTTCACATGAAAATTGACTAAGCAACAGTGATGTGTCTGTCAGGGTGAGGATAGATAATTTTTCATTATGATGTCACAGAGTGAAGGGTTCTTTAGGTTCTGCTATCATCCCAGCAAATGTCATTAAACAAGCTCAGAAACAATCACTTGATTTTTTAAAAATTATTTCTGATCAAACTATGCAAAATTACAACTCCTTAATGAGGTATATACCCATGGCAAGAACCAAGTTTCAAACAACAGCTACTTTTGTTTAAATAATTTTTTCAATAAGTGTGATTAGAATTTTTAGTTAGTTTTACATTGGGAAAGGTGTCACATCCATAACTCAAACTCGCTGGAGGGTTTTTGTCTATGCTCTCCAAAAAGCTCAGGTTTGTGCAGAGACAAAAAATAGAAACTTTAAACTGATAACCTGAATATTTCAGAAAGCTGTATGTGAAAATCAGAGAATTCATCCAAGATGCTGCACTATGTCCTTAAATAGAGAGGACATGACTATTTCCCATTATTATATAGACTGGTGGCCAGATGGTTATTTACACTGCAGCCCCTTTATACCACTCTGGCAGTGTAAGTGGGCCTTAAAGTGCATATAAATGTATGTTTATACCTATTTTAAACACCTTTCCAGTTACATACAGCGAGTGATGTAGAGAAGGCTTAGTGTAAATGAAAATTAGACTATGTATATATAAATAAATAAATAAATAAGATGTGCAACATTCTGTGAAAATGATCTGTAAAAATAGGTGATTACTAGAAAATACCAAAAAAGAATTATCATAAACTCTTTAATATAGTAGCTGCATGATATTGTTATGCTGAATGGGCAGTGATATTATTATATTCAACCTAGCTATAACACTTTAAAATGGACTTTCATATGAAAATGCTCTTCTCTCTTTCAATTCATTTATGGTGATATGACAAATCTTACTGTCCATTGCATTTTTATACTTATAATAGCAGCCAGAACATAAGCTTTTAAATATAATATTCCATGGATACATTCAGAACTTGAGTCATCTCTTGTCCTTTAACAGGAATAAATAAATGAATACAATGTGCTTGCTCTAAAGTAACTTGACTTCATACATTCTGAAAAGTTTATTACCTGTTCGGTAATATTACTTTCTAGGAGATATTATACCCACCTTGACAATAAGGAAGAAACCAAATCAAACACTTAATAAATTTCAGACATTTCGCTATGAGGCTTCAAGTACACAACAGTCCTATTAAAAGATCAATAAGAGTGTACTAACAAAGGGTCAGTATTGTGTTCTTTGGTTTAAAAATGTGTTTACGATGAATGTTTTAGACAATTCTCTGTGCTAGATAAGGGCAGCAGAATTTCCACTGTGCCATGCCCTTCAACAATAATGGATTTGTTTCTGTGGTTTTGGAGGAGAATGGAGTTTCCAAATATGTGCTAACAACAAATAAAAACAAATGTTTAAGTGATATAGCCTTGGTTTATCCCCATTCATGGAGGGAGGGAGGTTCTGTTCAAAATTGGAGGAGGGCAGGTTGTGTTGGCACTGCTTCCCCCCCTCCCCAAGCTTCTGAGGCTATGTCTATACTACCACTTATGTCAGCAAAACTTAGGTCGCTCAGAGATGTGAATATTCCAACTCCCAAGCAACATAAGTTACACTGGTATAAGCAATGGTGTGCCCAGCACTATGTTGGCAGGAGAAGCTCTCTCCCGTCGGCATAGAGCGACTAGATCTTACAGCGGTGCAGCTGCAACGGTACAGCTGCGCCGCTCTAAGCTCTCTAGTTTCAACATGGTCTGACAGAAGAGGAGATTTTTAAATGGTGACTGATGCACCATAGAAGCATTAGCAGCCAGGACAGCCTGAGTTAAGTCTTGAATTAGCTCTTGCTACCCTAGCAACACGACCTCTCCAGCTACCACTGCTCATTTGGGGAGCAGCTTGGGACACTCAAGCAGAGTTGCAGGTTCTGGGAACACATGCACTATTAACTCCTTTCCTGTAACCAGGCACCCTGAATCTTGGGGTATGTTAGCATAAGACAGTGTAACCCAAAACTTAATCAAACCATATTTGTTATTCAATTAATTATATATGCTGTTTAACAAGTTTTAGTTCATACAGGCCTTCCCACTTATTGCATTCCATGTCCAAAGCTCAGCCATCTTAGCATCTGAGAACTAGTCGCAGCCTCAAAAAAATGATACCACAGGTTACTACTCAACCGTCAGTAGAGAAGAGGAGATAGTGGAAAATGCAGGTCAGAAATACAAAATACCATCGCATATCTTTATTAGAAAACTCTCCCAGAGAAGAACTTTGCGATGGTCTCTCATACATCCATCATTTTATAGTAAAACTCCAAACCAAAAAGTCTCACCCAGTCCAGAACCATCACCCAACCCCAATAATGGAGGCAAGATTGTTTTGATTTATGTTCCCACAGGTTATTTTTACGTTGTGGCTTAACAGCTTGTTTGAGAAGGGGAGTATTGGATTGTTTCAACAGTTTGTAGTGATGATTCCACCACTCTTCACTGCAGACTGATGATATAGATACATCAGGACTGGATCTGCCATCACTTACACAGGTTTTATACCTGTGTGATTCCACTAGCTTTAATGGAGATATTCTGGAATTATGCTGGGCCAAGTCTCACACATCTAGCATGACACTCACTCATTTGCAAGCTCTGTCATGCAGTCCTGCAGCCCAGCCTAATCCTCATGCATCTAGCTGGGCTGCAGGGATGGGCCTGCAACAGCCTCTCCTGGACTCTGGGGCTCCTTTGATGCCTCTCTGCAGGCAGCCAGGAGGCCTCTATATTTACCTTTTCTCTGATTCTCTTGCTGGATCTGAGTGGGGAAGGAGAAGGCAACAGTGGCAAACAGCAAGAGGCTGAACAATAGTCCCAGATACCCCTACCCAGCAGCTAGCTGCCCCCGGACTTCTTAACCTCCAGAACTCACCCATCTACCTATTGTTGAACCACCAGATGACCCAGAACCAACCCACTTGAACCTTGCGCATCCACCAATATATCCCTGCACTCGCAGACACCCTCATGCACCCATTCATCTACCCCAATCACAGTTGCAGAGATTTGTGCAGTAACATATTTCTATCATTACATTTACAACCACTTCTGGGCCACTATACACTGCCAGTGTGGTGTAAAAGTTCTTAAAATAAATGAGAATCTGACCCACAGTGTAATTTAATAATACACATTAGTTCATCTACACTATATTAAACAACGAGATGGCCAAAGACAGGGACCTGTTTGTGTGTATGGGACTGATGCTCTTGCATAAATGATTACTTTTGTAAAGAATAACATGAAGAAGTTTACTAAGCACAAGTAGCCTAGTGACCACACAAACCAATTGAAAAACAGCTAATATTAGTAGGAATTTGGATTTCAATATTTGCTAAGTATCCACCTGTTTGGGATGATAAAGTATGGTCTAATGTGGTTTCTGGCAGCAACCACCGATTTTTGAGCCAGTTGCTACCATTTTTGGTAGCACACAGAAAAACAAATATGGATACCCTGTAAATATAGAGATCTATAAATTCTGGAGAATGGCCTCCTAAGAGTGGAGCTGAAATTTGATACAAAAGCTGCCATTATTAAAATGTCACAAGAAGATACTATAGAAAATAAAAGTCAAAATATTCCTTGATAAATTATAGATCACTATTCCGACACTGAAAAATGTGCATGTTTATAGCTCACAGATTGGCACATCTGCTCTAGATATCAAAGGGCTTTGAAAAGACTGTCATTATATTTAAACTGTATAGTAAAACTTCTGAAATGCATTAAAAAGAGCAATGTTCATAATTCTTAAGACTGTTGAAACATATATGTTCAGATGCTTTCTTGTCCGCTGGCACAAAAAAGAAGGTAGACCCTGTAACCTTGTTATAGTGTAAAGTCCTATGAGCCATGAAAAAATTCAAACTGCATCAGTAAATTCAGTACAACATGGGGAGTATTTTTCCTAGGTGCATGCTTGAAATACGAGATACACGTTGCACCACTTAAACTATACATTATCCTTAACTCACTTTTAGATTTTTTTTAAATGATGTAATTGTGAAATGGGCTCTCTCTGAAATTGTAAATGGCAGGAAATAGATAGTGAGGAATGAGTTTAAGTATAAATAGCTTAGCCCTGATTCATGAATTTTTTGTCAAAGCCTATGGTGAAGCCTATGGACCTAGTACTTCGATAGGAAACCATATCTGTGATCAGTGATATTTCAGTATCTAAAAGCAAGACCAGGGAAAACCTTGGCAAATCTGACTCTCTTTATCTGTGAGTTTTAGTTTCATTTGAACTTGAAACTCTAAGCGAAATTCAAGGAATGAACTGAAACATTAAGAAATGGCTTCCTTAATTCTATGCAAACCAACCCATCTGTACAGGTCTAGGTATGACATACCTTGTAACAAAGAGCTCGCAAAATTCCAGTTTGGGAATTACTACTTACCTGTGTAATAACTCCCTGTAGTTTCAGTTTAAAATATTCTTTCTTTCCTGTCCTAAAACATTGTGTAGTATTGTTATTCACTATTATAAGTTGCTACATTTCACCCCAAGGATTGCTATTCTTCTGTGATGGATGAAGTGATTCATGCTTTCATTATATGTGAAGTGATTCATTCATTTCCAAAGAGTGAAACATGCTGGAACTTTCATTATAAGCCCCTGCTTTCACATGCTCGTAACTTTTGTGAAAATTTCTCATTTAGTCTGAATTTTTCCATGCCGGGTCTCAGCCCTGTCTCTGGAAAGTTTGAGAGACAATCACTTTAGCAGTTTGAGTCATATTAAGACTCTTTAGCTCAATAACTAAAAGAAAAGAAAAAAATCACTGTAAAATCTGCATGTAAATAATGAGGAGTGGTAGGTGTGGGGTAAAAAATACAAATATTAATTTAAAAAAATAAATGACTGAAAAAACACAGATGAACCTGCTGGATTTTATTATTTTTATTTTTCATTACTAACTATGGTAGTAAATGTAACCAACTTCTATATCTGAATAGGAGTGAGTTAAAAATACTAGGAGAACCTTGTTCCAGATGTCTAGCTGAGCTGGTGTACCATGTAGTCAATGTTGAGAAGGGTGTAAGGTGTCTTTAAGTCACACCCTGCTGCAATGGCAACTACATATTGCCAGAGACAAAGCAAAGCAGTCAAATAAATCAGAGTGAAGATTTGGCCCCTGAAGTTTTGCATTGTCTGACTTTTTGTTAAAATATGTAAATTTAAAAAAAACCAATCTAAAAGTATAAATGATAGTTTTTAGCACTGGATTGATCCAAACTTAGTTTTAGTAACATGAGCAAACACTCCCACACCCAGGGTCTACAACAAATCCACCAAATTCATATGTTTCTTTATCTTAATTTTGTAGTTAAAAAACATCTCTATTTGAAAACCAGAAGAGAAAGGCTACTTACTGTGTTAATCCACTGCATAAACATGACGCATCAAAAAAAGTCTTCAGAAATGTCCTCTCATGTAGCCAGAGACTGCCACATAGTTCTTTATAAATCAGTATGAATAACCTGAATTGCACCAGAAATAAAAGGGTCAGGACGGTTCACGGAGAACTGATGTAACAGGTTCCTTTTGGCTAATACTACCTAGCAAGAAGGCAGTCTCAGTCTGTACCAGATGCATCTGCCTAGTGGTCTTGCAAGGTAGCTCCAGTAGAGTGCATTGTAATAATCTAATTTGAAAGTCCAAAAGGAATGAATTATTGTGGACAGGATCTGCTATGAAAGAATAGATCAAACACTCAGCCAATGATGAGTCTCAGTCAGCTCACTCACATCCAAATCCCAATCGCAACCATCTGCTACTTCAAGTCCAGTGTTTTCTCCGTAGCATAGACAGGCCTGAGACTAACTGAAAGGGAAGGAAACAATCTGGAGATCCCACAGTTGATTTACCAAAGACTACCTAATAATCTTCACCAAAAAGGTAATATTAGGGGATGGGTGATACGTAGCGAGACTGCTACTGGCATGACAAGTTTTCATCAGAAACTGCTATTTGAGGAACTTCAACCTTACCAACAACCTCAATCAACAGTGCTTCTCCGAAGCAACATTCATTTACAGGAAGCACAAAAATTATCAGAATAAATCTATGCATCTATAACCACTAATTTCTGCAACATATCAATAAACATTTTGTAAAAGTAGGTCATTTTAAGATAATTACAGACACTATTGATTTTGTATTAGAAGCCAGTAATGTAAATGTCCCGATTATGTCTTTAGTAGAATTTTTTGAAAAGCAAATCAGCTGACATTACAAATAAAGGAAGTTAATTTAATACTCATGTTCACCCAAATGATCCATAGCTATGACTTGGAACAGTGATTCTTATTCATATAATTTCTTTAATTAATGAGATACTGATATTTGTTATATCTGTTTAATTTGATTGTACTACATTATATATAAATGTTGACTTTTTAAATATGCAGATATGTGAATCTTAACATCCTACACTGCAATGAAAAACATAAAAGACCACATTTTGCTTTCTATAATCAAACTGAACTCCAATTTATTTATTCATTCACATTTGTTCATTTTACCTACACTAGGCTCTAACGCCTGGATTCACAAAAGAACTTAGGTGTTGCAATGCTTAGAGTTGTGGCACCTAATTTTTAAGCACCTAGAAAATCACAGGAACAATACTGCAATACAGAATTCTTGGCTACCGAATCATTCTCACTCTCTCTTTTTCTTTCCTTCTGGCCTAATGACAATTTAAGTATTTCTCCACAGCGGGACACTCATTTGCGGGGAGGGGGAGCGGGAGAAGAAGAGAGAGAGAGAATGACTCTGTAGGCCCATGGTTACAAGGCACCCATCTGGGAATTGGAAGACCCAGGGTCGAGTCCCCCTGCTCCAATCACTCTTTTGTTGTTTATCCACAGTGGAACAATTTCAACGGGAGAAATGTAAGGAGCCCCAACCACATTAGACTAGCCCAGGGGTTCTCAAACTGGGGGTCGTAACCCCTCAGGGGGTCACGAGGTTATTACCTGGGGGGTCGTGAGCTGCCAGCCTCCACCCCAAACCCCGCTTTGCCTCCAGCATTTATAATGATGTTAAATATATTAAAAAGTGTTTTTAATTTATTGGGGGGGTCACACTCAGAGGCTTGCTGTGTGAAAGGGGTCACCAGTAAAAAAGTTTGAGAACCACTGGACTAGCCCATAGCTCAGTGCTTAGAGCAAACTCCAGAGAGGTGGGTGCCCCCTGTTCAAATCCTTTCCCCACCACTCTGAGAAGGGGGAATTGAACGTGGGTCTCTCAGGTTCCAGGTAACTGTGTTAACAACTGGATTAGTTATAGGGTGAAACCACCATCTTCTTCAACCAGATTCTGAATGGGGCCTATCCTGGTAGGCAGCCTCTGAGCACGCCTACTGGATCGGGCCCTGCAGGTCACTTGGGTGGCCGAATGCCCATTTCCCTGGTTTGTGAATAGCTCTGGGGCTTAGGGCAGGAGAGAGGAGTCCTGATGCCTAGAGAGCAGCAGCAGCGCACACGTGCAGAGTCAGAAACTTGGGTGCCAAGGGAACTTTTACCCTGAAAACATAGGCACTGAGTGAATTCAGGATTCAGAGGGAGTTTTGTAGATCACCGGGGATCCAAACCTGGGATTTAAGTGCCTAACTCTCATATTTAGGTGCCTAAGTCTGGGGTTTAGGAGCCTAAGTACTTTTGTGGATCTGGTAATTAGTACATTACAAAGCATATTAATATCTGTTTTCACTGTTGTAGCCTCTAGAGGCTCAATCAGATTGGGGCTCCATTATGCCAAATTCTGTACGAGCACAAAGGAAGAGTAAATCCCTGTCCTGGAGAACTGCAGTCTAAATTAACACCAAGTTTGACAAATTAGTGTAACAAATTAACACCAGGGCTGAGGAAGGGTGAAGGACGGTGACAGAAACCCCTGGTTATGTAGACTAGCTATGTTCACAACTTGCAGGTTTCGGTTATTTTTAAAGATATACATAACCAAAAAATATTAATGATGTCAATAATATAAAACAAACATTAAGATCACAAACAAAAGGCCTCAGAGGACAGGTAGGTATTTTAGTACGTCCCAAAGATCACCAAATCCAGGATCTGGTGAACTCTGAGAAGGGAGGGGAATTCTATAGCCATAGTCAGACGTGATTGTGTAGGTTCCATTAACAGAAATATTCAAAAGAAGAGCAAACTTTATTTTTCAGTTGATAGCAACATCTCAGAAGGACAGATTACTATCTAAAGGTTAGATCTCCACCTTTTCTACAGCTTTATAAATGATACAATCGAGAAATGACATGTTTACATAACTATAATGCCTTTAGCTTTTTCAATAATATAGAAAGCAAATGGAACATCCTAGTTATGAATCCTGTGGACAACTGCATAAGCAACACTTCAATAATGTGAAATAAAATTATTACTTACAGCTATATTCTACCCTTATTTCCATTTTGGAAAGCTCAAGGGAATAATAGGCTCTTTTTTGTACATTGGACAGTAACTTTGCTAACAATCATCCATTTTTTCCAATAGCACAGTTACATAATCCATGAGTTTATACATTAAAAATGTGTTCTCAAAGTCATTTCTTGTGGCTAGTTCCCAAGGTTGGGCCATAGAACTATATATATAAAAAAACACTTGTTTTTTACTGTTCCTCTCCTACAATAAACTCGCCCAAGCTTTGAGAAGAATATTATTTTACTGGTGTAAGAATGACAGTAAAGACAATTTGACCACACTAAACTATATGTCCTAAAGAAATACGTATCATAGTTAACCACGATTTTCCTGGTGATCACTTATATTATATATGCTATGAAAATAGTATCTTAGCAAACCTTGAACTTTATAAAGATTTAAGGTTCTGAATTAAAGCTTTGGAGAACATACTTTTTTTCTTATCTACAAATAGATAATAGCTTGTTTTTGGCAGGGATTCTTTAAAGCTAAAGTACTTTCACCCTCAGGGTATCATACTGTCATTTGTTTTTATTTTCAAAATGAAAACAAATGGCATTGTAACTCCTAAGGGTGAAAAAGACTTCAGTCTGGTTTTTTTCTCTGCACTCTCATCTATTCATTTTGAGTTAGATGGAATATAGATATAGTTTTTTCCCCTTTGGCTTCTATTGCCACGAAACGTATTCACTAGTTGTACAGTAATTAACAGCTCTTGACTGGAAAACTGCCAACATGTACAACGTGACACTCATCTTTTGAACACTAACAAAGTGCATAAGTAATTTATGTTGGATTAAATATCCCTAACAGGGACCCTTAAGTAACCCAATCACTTTAAACAGGCTCCACATGTATGCTCCTGTGCAGTGAAAATGTCAGATAGTGATAACCCACTAATAGCACAATTCTAACTATATTCCAGCCATTAGCATTTTATGACATCAATCCTCATTAAACCTGGCAAAGAATAAGATACTAATGTTTCCCAATTTTACAGCCAAGGTGGAAAAGAAATGGAGAAAATGTAGACAGGTGCTGTCTCCCAAAAAGGATTAACATTTTTTTAAAACATGGTTGCAATTTTCTGTTAGTACCTTTGTTTGCATTGAAAGAGAGACAACAAAGAGGTAAGGGCTACAAGGACCTCAATGGAATCCAGCCAAGAGTGAAAGAAAAGACTGGTATTTCAGCCATTGTGCTCCCTGCTAAAGCACTGTGCCAACTCATCTTCCAACCCATTATATGAAATTTAATTTAACCTGCTATGCAATTAATTCAGATGTTCAGCCTATTTTTTTCATGGCAGAATCCCTCACACAATGCCTTATTTAAATATTAATCAGTCCTCTTTCAATTAGGACTAATTTGCTTCACAGGGTTTCTCTCATCTTCTGATTGCAGGAAAATGGAGGTAACTTGCAACGTTTGAGGATAATTAACATGGTATTTTTATAATACTGATACATCAAATGGGACCTTAATGAACCCCGCTGATTCCATTTAGTAAAGCATGCCTCAAAGTTATAATCAAGAGGAAAGCCATTGCCATCTGTTTAAAATACTAAAGAGCACAATTTAAACACAGAACAGTTATTTCTCTAAACTGTCTATTGTAGGGTCTACAAAAGTCATTTTTTCATACAAACTAATTGCACAGCATTTAAATTTGAACCTTTTATTACATATATCCAAACAGTGGCATCCTAAAATTCAGAGGCCCTCCTTAATTAAATGTTGACAACCACAGAGATAAGTAATGTTTGTTAATGTTAATTTTTAAAACATGCTGTGCAGTTGCTGCAAAGGCAATACAAGCAAGTTTTACCACATTTTAATGAACATAATATTTAATGTACTTTTGCATAACATCCAGAGAACATATTTTTAATAAAATCTATTCCCAGCCTTTGTAAAACTGAAAAATAAAGGCATATGTTGTTCATTTGTTAGTTACTAAGAAAGGCAAACAAGTTAACATTTACACATGACCAGTTGCTCACAAAATGTTCCATCTGCTGCAAAAAAGGTCGAAGTTCATCTTTCTTATGTTTAGAATTGCTCTAGTGTTCCTAGGTAACTGTAGTCAAAACCCATGTGACAGAGATATCAGACCCTGACTTCATGATGAAAAAAAAAAGTATTTCATGTGAAACAATAGCAATGAGTCATATTAGATCAAAACATTTATCTCAAATGTTTTATAATACCATATGTTTAAAAAGTTAGTGCATAAATGTTGAACTAACTATACAACTTACTAACTTTTTATAAAGGTCATAATGCAATCATATATCTGATCGATTAAAACTCTGGTATTTTCCCCCGTTTTCTTGTTTAAATCTACTCTCCTTAATATGTGACTACAAGAAAGGAAATGGCATCACTTTGTAAAATGTCAAGAATTTACTTTAAAAGAAAATGCTATTGAAAGCAAAAAATATTTTTTTGCGAGTACTTGCAACCTAGCTTTTTTTAATTAAAAAGTAGCTAACCGGCAGCTCCACCCTCATGGCAGGTTAAATTACAGTGGTGCAGAGGGGATTTACAGCAGCCTGAAAAAGGGAAGTGGAGATTCTACTGTTGTAGAGGAATCTCCTGGAGGGATAAACTTGTGTAGCCAGCTCTACAGCACCCAATCCCTTCCTGTGCATGGTGGCCATTCTGGGGTAGGTGACAACAGGCTGGAAGAGTTGTTCTCCAGCATTCCCTGGCAAACAGAACAGCATAGGGGATCACTTCAGCCAGTGTTAATTGCAAATAAAGAACTTGCATCATGGCCAGGGAATCGGGATTAACCCCAGATAATTATCAGATGGGGATACAGAGAAACAGAGAGATTTTAAGCAATCTACGCAAGGCTACATATACTTTGGCAGAGCTCGGACTAGACCTCAGGAGTTTCTGGCTCTCCATCATACTGAATTCTGCAATTTATTTATTTATTGTAGGCAAAACTCTCATTTGGATTTTACAACTGGAGCTTTGTTGCTGCTAAAAATGTGGGAGACACTATCTGAATTCAGCTTATGAACAAGAGAAGAGGCATGGAGTTAAGCATCTAGAGAGTTAAGTGGAATATATGTCTGGCATGAACATAATAAGCCACTAAAGCCCAAATATCAGTGTCCAGGTGAGTACTCAGTTTCCTTGCAAAATGTAGGCAGGAATATTCTGGTCACTGCTTCTACTTGCACATCTAAGGCCTAATTTTAGGAAGTGCTAAGTATCTGCAGTTCCCATTGCCTTCAAGTGGGGTTGTGAGTGATCAGTACTTCTGAAAAATCAGGCCGTTAGAGGGCTACTTAACTTGTCTGCAAAGCTAAGCCTGTGCACCACTTTGACAATCAGCAGGAAGATGTCCTTGATGGGCTAGTCAAGAATTATTCCAGTTCTCTGAAATGTTATGAACTTCCTACCTGCCTCCACTCTGAACTGGGTTCAACTTGTGTAACCAGCCTTTTAACCAGGTGCCTTTTACTTTAAGATATCTTGGTGACTAAACAGTCTGCTCTTCATTTGAATGAGACACAGTTGAATGTATCATTACGCAAATAGCATTTTAGTGCATGTATCCTGCTTCCTCTGATCTGATGTAGAAGTTTACAAAGGAAGGGAAAAAAGACTAACAATTTGGAACTCCACATGTGAGAGTTCTTGTGGTGGAAGAACATTTGCCTACCAAAATGCTTTAGATGTGTCTGAAAGGGAGGAGTAGAACCAGCTTGCTGTCTGCTGACACCTGCTACATGGTGCAGGGAGGGCACTAGCACCTGGTGGTCAAGTATTTCAAAGCCTACTGACAGATCTATAAGTATAAACATGGAGGTCAACCCGTTTGGCCATGAGGGGGTCTGCACCTAGTACAGCCAACACCATGTCAATTATGTAGCCAGATCTGGTGGAGATCATGTTCATCCATCATTTGTTCTCCATGACTTTTCACGGGAAGGCTATATTGGAAACAAGATGACAGAGTTTTGGCATCTGTGCCTTTTTAAGTAACAAAAAGCATCTGTACTTTTTTATTATTTATTTATTTATTTATTGCATGTTTCAGGACGACTTCTAAATTCCCTTTTCAGAGTGAGTTGCTGATGATTTGGTCAATGCTGTTCTCAGCCTTCAACACTCAGAAGGGACTTGAATCCATCTCAGATGTGGTAGCATGGACAGCCCTGAATGCTTTCAGACTAGATGATCACAATGGTCTCTTCTGGCCTTAAAATTTCTGAATCTATGTATGCGATACAGTAACTCTTCGCTTAATGTTGTAGTTATGTTCCTGAAAAATGCGACTTTAAGCGAACCGATGTTAAACAAATCCAATTTCCCCATAAGAATGTAAATGGGGTAGTTAGGTTCCAGGGAAATTTTTTTCACCAGACAAAAGACTATATTATATATATGTATACACAGTATGAGTTTTAAACAAACAATTTAATACTGTACACAGCAATGATGATTGTGAAGCTTGGTTGAGGTGGTGGAGTCAGAGGGTGGGATATTTCCCAGGGAATGCCTTACTGCTATATGACGAACTAGAACTCGGCTGAGCCCTCAGGTCTAACACATTGTTGTTAATGTAGCCTCACACTCTACAAGGCAGCATGAATGGAGGGAGGGGAGACAGCATGGCAGACAGAGACAGAGACACACACCTTGTGTGTGTGAGAGAGAGAGAGAGAGAGAGAGATGTGCATTGCCCCTTTAAGGATGCTGAACCACTCTAAGTAGATTGCCTATTTAAGTAGACCAGGAAGTTGAGACAGCAGCTTCTGCCAGCAAACTCCCTCCGTCCTGAGTCCTGTAGTGTCCCCCCTGTTCTGTGGAGATGGCATAGGCAGGGGGCAGGAGCAGGGGAAAGGGGAATACCCTGATATTAGCCCCCGCCCCCCCCACATAGCAGACAAGAGGCTCTCGGGAGTAGCTACAAGGCAGAGGGCAGGAGCAGCACAGGGCAGTGCAGGGAGGGACAGCTGAACTGCCGGCAATTGATAGCCTACTGGGTGGCTGCCACACAGGGAACTATGGGGAGCGGGGAGCTGATGGGGGGCGCTGCCGGTCCACCCTGGTTCAAAGCCCTCACCAGCTAGCTGCAATGGACTGCTCTTTCTGCAAGAAGTGGACAAAGCAGGCAGCTGCCAAACAACATTATAAGGGACATTGCACAACTTTAAACGAGCATGTTCCCCAATTGATCAGCAACGAAACAACGTTAACTGGGATGACTTTAAGTGAGGAGTTACTGTAGTTCCAATGGTCTCTATTCACAGATTCTATGGCAGAGGACAAGGAACTCTTGGTTTCTTTCACAGAGCTAACATAGGCTTGTAAGAGTTTCTTGTACTGTTGGTAGCTCTTGTGTCATTTGATTTACTGTTTCTTGCCTTCATGCTTCATCTGGCACAACTCATCCATACTCTATGGAGGTGTGCAGCAGGAGGCAGTGACTGGGGGTCAATGTAGTGAAGAATAAAGACTTGTAATGTTAAATTGGATTGTCCACAAACTGAGTCTGTGATTGGGGTGATGTTTACTGTCAGTGCCCAGGCATTTTGAACACTTACTAGGGTCCATGAGACCTTCATGCTGGAAGATCCATTTTCCAGAGGGGAGGATGGGAAACTCTGGCTTTTTAAGAAATGATAATTAGAGTAGATGCCACACCCTTGAACTCTATACCTAGGCTGGGTCTGTCCAGATGAGTGGCTGGATCCAGAGAAGACCTGAGAGGAGACCATGGTTTCCACATAATATACGACATCCTGAGCCCACATGTCAAATTCGTTATCCACATAACTTTTGAAATCTCCCAGGATGATGGCTTTTGCATTTCCAGTCCCAGACTCAACGGCAATTCCATAAACTCCATCTGAAACCTGTGAGAGCAACTGGGTGGCTTTTACACCAATAGGACTCTCATATTTGGTATCCACTTTCATTTGTTAGCTCAGACCCCTTGAATGAGCATATCTACCTAAAAAGCAACAGAGGGTCCTGTGGCACCTTTAAGACTAACAAGTCTTGCATCTGAAGAAGTGAGGTTCTTACCCACGAAAGCTTATGCTCCCAATACTTCTGTTAGTCTTAAAGAAGGTGCCACAGGACCCTCTGTTGCTTTTTACAGATTCAGACTAACACGGCTACCCCTCTGATACATATCTACCTAGTTAGTTTAGCCATTATGGCTTTTTCCCTAGAAAAACTATAACCAGATGTGCTGAAAGAGGTATATTGATAAGAAAAGTATGACCCAGGGAAAAGTCCTCTGAAAGTAAGGACTGCTGCTAGTTAAGAGTGAAGAGTGGATGACTTTTAAAGGAATTTAAACTGTATTTCTTTCTGTGACCTGCTGCCAAAACATGAATTGGAATATTTTTAAAAGGAATAATAATATTGCAGATTTAACTAAAAAAAGAATTAACTATAACATGAATTAGTATCTAATTTCAGTCAGTTCTGTTGATATGATCTGTTTCCTGAAAGGCTAGTACTACTGTACTTTAAAACAAAATTTAAAATTTGAATAAATTAGTAATGATAGTAACTTATATTTATAAAAACCTTTCCTCCAGAAGGGTTCCAAACCATTTTTACAGACTACATAGCCCAATCCTGAAGACTTTCCTCCTATCTTTTTCGGGCAAAACTCCCAATTTAGTCAATTGGAGTTTTTATTTAGTAAGGATTTCAGGATAATGTACTTCTTTTTAATTATTATTAATGATTTAATATGCATAGCATTACTGAGAACAATTTAGGCCAGGAAGTGATTAATACTTTATTCAGTTAAAACTACTAAGGAGAATTTTAGGTAGGTAGAACATAATTAGCCAAATTAGAATTTGATTATGATGATCAGAGTTAATACCCATAGGAACTGATCCCGGCACAGATGGAGGCTGAAACAACCTCTTATGTAATTCAGAACAACTAAAAGACTGCTCTAAATTATGCCAGCTAGACAAGAGCTCTAAAGATCACTCTGCTGGGCATGGATCCCTGAACCACATGCTGTTCAAACTTCACCCCTGTAGTCACACCCCTAGCAAACCTCTGGAATACCCCTATACCTAAGGACTAGGGACAGTGGGTGGCATTGAACTGGCTATGCCAGCTTTTTGCCACCAAGGATACTCCTGACATCAGAGAAACCCTTAATTGTTCTTTTAGGGCAGCTCTCCGTCTTCTTTGTCCTAGGGCACAAGGTCCAGCCCAATATACATTGTTATACTTTTTAGATGTCCTTTAAAAAGAGGTTGTAGATAGTTAACCTCTGTTGAGGCATCTGTAGTTTAGCTCATAGACTCGTGTGATTTTCTCAACCACCAGCAGAACTCTACCTCAGAACTCTACCAGCAGAACTCTACCGCATTATAGGTCTATCCCAAACAGCAAGGCAAACCAGGTAAGGGGTCCAACTCTACATTTAACTCAAGTCAGCTGTGCCTAGGTATGGTTGAGATCTGAGATTACTATGTGAATGATTCATGCCACAATATTTAATTTTTGTACTAAAAACCTGGTTGGTAACCATTTTCTTTTCTCTGTTTCCAAAGTCCATGTAATTGTTTATATGTGACTTTTCCCACAAAACACAATATTGCACTTCTAGTTTTTATGACCCTATTGCTAACCCAGTTGCACTAATGAACAACCCCTTAGATAGCAAACAAGTTCACACATATAGTGTAAGAAAATAAAACTGGTTAAATTAACAGATTTCATTTTCAAACTTCCAAGGGATTATAAACAACTGTGAGTAAAAACTAAGAAAAAATACCAAGGCACTCATGCTTCAGAAGACAAAAATTCTTTAATTTTGAATATAGCTATCAAGAAAGACGGATCACAGCCACTCACTGTGTGCAGCAAAACAACTCATGCCAAAACTGTGAATAATTAACAGATTTGAAAATTTAAGTAGCTTATGGCCAATCACACACATTTGGCAGAGGTGAAAGTTGCTTGTGTTAACTTACAACTACATTCTCCTTCAAATACACAATTGCCTGCCTGTCCCACTTTGGCTAGAAAAAGTAGCTTTTAAGTGCATCTTCCCAGAAGCAGAAAGGCAATTCTGAGACACCAGAAGAAACAACAGAACTATCTGCATTCCATATGCAAGTGTCAGAGGATTTTTTTTCATTCAAATAAAATCTATATTGTGGCCAGAAGCCACCACCTATGAGGGGGATCAGAAGGCCCCCTGCATCCTAGGCAGATGAGAAAAGCCCCCTTTTTTGAGAGAGAGCGTTATATAATTTCATTGATAAGTACTTCTGAGCCTGATGCTCTTTCCTGGCCTTTAGAGACTGGCCAATATTTCATCCATCCATTGTAAAGTGTACCTAGTGAGACCCAATTTAGGGATTGTCTCAAGGAGGATACCTTTGTAAGAAACATTTCTGTGCCTACCAATCCTTGGAAAATACATAAGGGCTACTAGAACAGGAGTAAAGAGTAGCTTAGATATTTTATTTTCTTATTTGGGCATATGATATAATTGTAGAATTATAGAAAATAGATACAGAAGACCAGTCAAGTAAATTATTTCATCTCCCTTCCAATATAATATTGTTAGAGAATATGGCCCCTTCTGCCAAGAAAAAGGCCCAGAGTGGTGGAAAGAGGCCCTAAACGCCCTGGTTCCAGCCCAGGGAGGATTCCTTTGGTGCAGGCACTGTGGAAGTCAGCAGTAATGCTGCCTTCCAAGGACTCCTTACAAGCCCTAGTGTAGGAAACATGCTGGCCAGGGCTTGTCAGGGAAGCTGTGGAGACTCCAGGCAGCTGTGGCCCATGGAACAGGGCAGAGAGTCCACCATATATTAGACAGGTTCCCAGGTCTTTCTAACTTTTGGTAGACTCCAGCTCCTGGAGCAAGCTTGGCATAGAAGGGTGCAAAGATGGTTCAAATCCACCTTAAGTGCCCACCCCTCATGGCTGCAAATTTCACCCTATAAGTATAGAGAAGGTAAATCTCCCTTTGCTCTTTTTCATCCTATTATTCTTTCTTTTACTTTTGATGGACTACCCTAAATAACTTACCTTCCTTCTTAACATCTACACATTTCACACAAACGTAAACCAATAATATTACTATGTCATTGTTAATTATACAAAACTATACATTCAGATATTCCTTTCCTATACAGACACTCTGAAGAAGGGAATTCTCTTTTGATTATTTTGGAACATTTAACTATTAATCTGTTTCACAGTAGCAGCTGTGTTAGTCTGTATCCGCAAAAAGAACAGGAGTACTTGTGGCACCTTAGAGACTAACAAATTTATTTGAGCATAAGCTTTCGTGGGCTACAGCCCACTTCATCAGATGCATAGAATGGAACAGATAGATAGATAGATAGATAGATAGATAGATAGATAGATAGATATACATACAGAGAACATGAAAAAGTGGAAGTAGCCATGCCAACTGTAAGAGGCTAATTAATTAAGATGAGCTATTATCAGCAGGAGAAAAAAAAACTTTTGTAGTGATAATCAAGATGGCCCAATCAGACAGTTGACAAGAAGGTGTGAGGATACTTAACATGGGGAAATAGATTCAATATGTGTAATGACCCAGACACTCCCAGTCTCTATTCAAACCCAAGTTAATGGTATCTAGTTTGCATATTAGTTCAAGCTCAGCAGTTTCTCGGTGGAGTCTGTTTTTGAAGCTTTTCTGTTGCAAAATTGTCACCTTTAAGTCTACTGAGTGACCAGAGAGGCTGAAGTGTTCTCCTACTGGTTTTTGAATGTTATGATTCCTGATGTCAGATATGTGTGGTGGTGAGTGGTTGCTGGTGAGTATTTGCTTCAGGTTGGGGGGGGTGTCTGTACACAACACAACAAAAACACTAACCCAGGAACCTATTCTTGCAACAAAGCCCGATGCTAACTCTGTCCACATATTTATTCAAATTACATCATCATAGGACCTAATCACATTAGCCATGCCATCAGGGGCTCGTTCACCTGCACATCTACTAATGTGATACATGCCATCATGTGCCAGCAATGCCCCTCTGCCATGTACATTGGCCAAACCCGACAGTCTCTAGACAAAAGAATAAATGGACACATCTTGATTATCACTACAAAAGGTTTTTTTTCTCCTGCTGATAATAGCTCATCTTAATTAATTAGCCTCTTACAGTTGGTATGGCTACTTCCACTTTTTCATGTTCTCTGTATGTATATATATCGTCTTACTATATGTTCCATTCTATGCATCTGATGAAGTGGGCCGTAGCCCACGAAAGCTTATGCTCAAATAAATTTATTAGTCTCTAAAGTGCCACAAGTACTCATGTTCTTTTTATTTATATAGTTTGTGTAATAGTGGTAACACAGGTTTCTTCACAAATTTCTCCTGCTAAAAAAAATGTCAATTTTAGATTTTGAAATAATTTCTACACAATGCTTGTAGCCACAGCAATGTAAGCCTGGTTTGAAGGTGTAAAGAAAATAAATGTAATATTTGATAGCTGCACCTTATTTTCAGAGTACTAATACTGGAGAGGGCATTTCACCTCCTTGATGTCTAAATGAGAGATCAGGTTCTCTTACTTGCCAAGGTTAAGAAATGCAAATGGGCAAGCTATAAAGTCAAAACTCTGTCCATTCCATTTTGCCAAAAGAAAACTGGCAACCCTATTTAAGAAGAGCTTAAAATGTCTGCCTAACTATTTGTATGCAGCGTAGTTGTAGCCATGTCAGTCCCAGGATATTAGAGAGACAAGTTGGGTGCGGTAATATCTTTTATTGGACCAACTTCTGTTGCTGTGAGAGATGATCTTTCAACCTGAAGAAGAGCTCCGCGCGACTCAAAAGCTTGCCTCTCTCAGCAAGAATCACCTCACCCACCTTGTCTGCATTTCTGTCAAATAGTTTAGGCAGACTGATAACAACCTCAAATGATGTTTATTATAAATTAATGCACAGAAAAAGGACATAGCCACATGCTAAAAATAATTTAAGCCATAATGTTTTCAGAAGGTAAAGCAAGAAACAGGAATATTTTGAAATATTTTGTTAAAAGAATTCTTAGTAAGTCCACTACAGGAAGAACAAAAAGAAAATGAACACTAGTTTCTAACCTTTCTGGCTGGATGAACCTAGAGAAGTCCAAAACCTCTTTTGTATTTGTTGAGAAACATTTGTTGAAATTCTTTTTTGTTCTTCTTACACTGGGTTGCTTTACCATTTACTTCAACTTACAAAAAAGCTTTGTGTTGCACTGCAATATCACTTAATTACTTTGAAATGTATCTGATTCTAAATGAGTGCATATTGTGTGCTTTGTAGCAGACACACATTTCAAAAGTACCAGTAACACTTAAACCAAAAAGTCTTAAAATTAGAAACTCCTATAGGCAAAACCTGAAACTATGTGGCCTTCCCTTTGATAATATATAATATTATTTGATATTACTCAATTATATGATTTATTATATAATGATATCTCATTTTACTAATTATGAGGCAACTTTTGAAAAGACTTCTGAAGCAGCAAAAATACTGTATTTCTGCTGTGCTGGCAGGGGAGGCAACAGTCAAGACAGGAGTGAAAATGGTGATGGGCTGGAGACATGCCCAGTGAATCAGTATACATCATGAATCTACTGGTCCAAATACAGCACAAGGAGGAGCAACTAGTTGGGTCTGCCATTCCTCTTCATACCTTGCAGCATCAGCTGACATCTAACTGCAGAGCAATTTTACTCTGTGTTAAGATTCAGGAATCTATCCCTCTAATCCTAAAAGGAGTCTTTCATCTATTAATCCGTTTCTGTGTATTATTATGAATGCATGGATCTATTACTCAGTGTGGGTTTGATTCTCAACCTATATTCATTTTGAGGACCACTTATTTGCATGAGTAGTCTTATTGGACCTGATTCTCCTCTCTGCATTGGTGTAAAACTGGTGTATGTCATTGAATTGACTGGCATTTCCCAGATTTACACCACTGTATGAACAGAATCAGGCCCAGTGACTTTAATGGGAGACTAAGCAAACAAGTACTACTCAACAGGACTCAGAGTTGTATAAAAATGAGCTCTTTCCCAGGATTCGGCCCTATTTTCATAGTATAGTAAAAGTTGTGTTATCTGGCGCTCTACCAACCAGAAAGCTCTAGAAACGAGCATTTCGGGGTGCTGGATCTGGGTGGCGCGCCCCATGGGCGGCTCCCCACAAGCAGTGATATGTTCCTGCTGCTCCTAGGAGGATGAATGGCCATGGGGGCTCCGTGTGCTACCCCCGCTCCACCCCAAACGCTGGCCCTGCAACTTCCATTAGCCATGGACCACAACCACTGGAAGCTGCGGGGGCGATGCCTGTGGGTGGAGGCAGCACACAGTCCCGCCTGGCCACGCCGCCACCTAGGAGCAGCAGGGACATGTCACCGCTTGTGGGGAGCGGCCCAAGCTGAGCCCTGCCCAGATCTGGCACCCCAAAACCCCTTCTGTACCCCAACCCACAGTCCTGAGCCCTCTCTCACACCCGAACTCCCTCCCAGACTCCAGGCCCCGCACCCCCTCCCATGCCTCACCCCCCAGGCTTGAGCCCCCTCTCGCACCCAAACTCCCTTCCTCTTAGTTAACCAGAATTTTTGACTTTCTGGGACTCCCAGTCTCCCAACACGCCGGATAACAAAGCTTTTACTGCAGTCATTTCATGCTAAAATGTAGATAAATGAGCACAGTAAATGCATTGTTTACCTAGCAAACTAAAATCTTTTTTTTTTTGTTTTGTTTTAAAAGGAAGATTTGTTCTCTTGAAATAAATCTGGTTTAAGTTTAACAAGCACAGTTTTACTGTACAAATATATTTTCTGTATATCAGGAATTTGTTACAAGGAGAGGCTATTTCTGGAGTACAAAACAGCCTAAGAGGTTTAAAGTTGTAAAATGAGTACAAGAAAAGATGGTTACTCTAAAATTCCATCTACTGATAGTTTTCCAATGTCTAAATTTTATTATAAAGTAAAAACATTGCTATTTTAAATGGAAAAATATTTATAGTTACATACTAAAATCCTGCTTCCCAGCAATGGCCACAAAATTAGGAACTGTACGGAAATATTTTTACAATGCATTAACATAATTATAGAACTCATGTAAAAGGAGCAATATATGGATAAAGAGACTGCTAATGGGCTATAGATATTTTCAGCTTCAGGTCAGTAAAAGCTAAAATTTTCGGCTATATAATGCCTCTTCAGTGGCCTATATGAAATGAGTTGGTGGTCTCAGGCTGCCATACACTTACAACTTAGACTGACATAGCTACAGTTTTTTGGGGGTGGGGGTGGGGGGAATCCACAACCCTGTCAATGCAGCTATGCTGACCTAACCCCCGTTTTAGATCCTAAGACCTAGCTACTGTCACTCCCTTCTGTCACTGTAGTCTGCATCTACTCTATGGGGTTATGTTAGCATAGGTATGGAACCGTAGCTAAGCTGCTACAGTCCCCATAGTGTAGACATGGCCTCAGTTATTGTTAGTAGTAGTATTGTACTACCAGCCAAAGGCCTCAGTCAAATCAGGCCACAATCAGCAGGTGTTTTCTGATCCAGAAATGGATACAGGCCCAGAAAAGTTCCTTGAAGAGAGACATTCGTATCACAAAAATCACTATTCCAGACGGCACCTGCTGTATGTCTTAGCAGAGTGGTGAAGGACTGAATGGGCCTGGAACTCAATTATGCTCTAAATTCTACAAGTGGTCACTCCAGAACAGGGTGGCTGAAGCACATGAGTGAGGCAGTGCGTGAAAGTTTGTTTCACTGTTGCCATGTGGTTCTGTGGATACCTAGAAGGATTCACTTTCCATGGCTGTCAATTTTTATGAGCCTTAAATTTACTTTAACAGAAACACTAATCTGATGTCTGGCTTGAAAACAGGGGTAAACTAATAAAGTTAACACGTATGTTGAGAGGACCAAAGCAAGTGAGTGCGCCCCATGTTAAATATTCACCCAGTGTGTGCCCCAATGTCAATGTGATGATTTTAGCATTTTTATATACATTTACAGTAATAATGCTAGAAAATCAAGATGTCCCATATATTTCATATAAAGAAAATAAAACTGAAATTTGTATTATTCTTAATTTATGTAATTTGCAGTTTAATCTAAATCTGCCATATCAATGTGCAAACTGTAATCAGTTTGCTCTTTTAGTGTAATGAATACTGAAATGGTTAATTGATCAGTCAGCTGTTAACAATTGTTACTCAGGCTGTGCCATGAGATTATCAACTCACACCAAGAATCAATGGTAATTAAGTAGTTGATCAATGAAAACATCTCTATAATGTATACAAAGCCCAAAAATGTTAATATAGTTCATAAAAATACATTTGGGCAGGGAGGGGATTTTTAGTGAAATCTCCAATCTTTTCAGTGTAATGCTCAGAAACACACTTTCTATATGTAATGCAGACTAAATACAGATTGAACTAAATATTAAAACAACACATTACAGTTAGATTGAAAAGCTAAAATCTACATTAGTCACTGTCTCCTGTGGTAAAAAATGTCCTTTAGCTGAATAAGACAACAAAAGCAAACTGATATCCAAGCAAACTTGAAGGGGACTGCAAACAATAGTACAATGGAACATAGCTATCTGTTTCTGCAATCTATAAATTATTTTAGATCATATGTGAAAACATTTCTGTAGTATTTCAAACAATAGTTTTAAACTCCATAGGAAAAAAATCATCCTTATTATGACCCCACTTAAGTCTTTGGAGTCACACAGCAGACGAATTCTTGTGCATGTTATATCGGCACCTTAGCTTGCTGCATAGTCAAATCACTTCTGTGCATTACTAGCACAAAAAATTGTCTGTCTTTCATGAAACAAAGAAAGAAAATTCAGCAGATCAAATCAAGAGAGTGTTGGCCAAATTTATCTCCACTTCTTGAAACAGAAAAAATCCAGAAGACTTGGCACATGGCTGCAGTTCAAATTAGGCTGTAACGTTTCAGAGGGCTGATCCGTATATTTGTTTTATAATATATATTCACTCCCACAAAACTAATATTATGTGTCCAGGGGAAGTTTGACATGAATCGTTTCTTAAACCTTGTATTGATCTTCAAATACTTTAAAGCAAAGTTGCTTGACAATAATTCACCTCCTTGGATCATTACATATTGCCAAAAACCCTCCTAACAAGCACAGAGGCACTTATAATTTCCCACACTCACAGGGATACCTAACATAACTTTCCCAACTTTCAGTGGATACTACCACAGGTAATAACGTCATAAGGGTGTAATCAAGTCGTAATTATGTTGACTGAAGCCAGCTATGTATCTGAAGGCCAGATTTACTGCCAAACATTGTAAACTTCTTTGTGCTCTCTTGCAAACCCATTAACCATTACCAGAAATGAATCAACCTTCAAAGTAAGACTTAATTAATTCTGCATACATACCATCTACTTAATTTTAGATTGCAATTATTCTCTAAAAAATATTGTACTAAATGATGGATTTTACTTCAGTATTCACCTTTGTGAACTCTGGTCCAAATCTTTATGAGCCCTCCATTGACATGAAGCTAGAGCTGGGCAAATAACAAATGTTTTAGTTCTTTTCAATTTTGAGCTTTTTTAAATATAAAAGGAAATTTCTAAATAAAAAAAATTATTTCAAACCAACAAAATCAATAGGTTTCATTTTAAAAATATCAAAGCAGAGCATTTTGATTTTTTTTCCAGTTTTTTTCCCCCTCAAAACTATCAATTTGGCAAAACCAACACAAACAACAAACATTTTGGTGTTCTTAAACTTGCATTTTTTACAGAAAAAAGTTTTGGTCAAAATTTTTTGCACAGCGCTACATGAAATACCCAAAATGCCACGATCTGCTGGAAAGTAGAAACTGCACAGGGAGACACCGCAGCCCTCTGACTCTGCGCCTACACTTGGATCTCACGGTGTGATTCCCAGCTCAATACACTCTATCTTTAGCATGCTAGCTCGATGACAGCTAATGCAAATATGTCTCCTCAAGCTGGGAAGCATACACCCAGTTCCAAATGCAGATATACCCTGTGTTGCCGTAAAGCCAAACTGTAGGCAGTGTAGTTGTGACCCTGTTGGCCCCAAGATATTAGAGAGACAAGGCAAGTGAGGTAATATTTTTGATTAGATCAACTTCCGTTGGAGTGAGAGACAAGCTTCTGAGACACACAGAGCTGCACAGCTGTTCTCCCTGCAGGAACACAGACAATGGCTCTGAGCAGAAAAGGAAGTAGAGTGGAGAGACCAATGGATCCAGAATTTTAGCAGATCGGCCATAAACTTCTGCTGGGCACAGCTGGATGTGATAGCAGCTGCTGCATCTTCTGCCTCCAATACTGGAAAGAAGGATTCCAACCCTATGTTGGATATCTACTCAAGCTTTTTGTGGAAAACCAGAATTTAACCACAAGAAACCACGCTACCTTAACTGACTATTAGTCATGAATGCTGACAGTATTGTTGTAGCCGGGTCAGTCCCAGGTTATGAGAGAGACAAGGTGGGTGAGGTAATATCTTTTACTGGACCAACATGTACTGGTGAGAGAGAAGCTTTCAAGCTCCACAGAGCTCTTCTTCTTCTCAAGAACTTGTCTATTTCACCAATGAAAAGTTGGCCCAATAAAAGATATTACTTCACCCACCTTGTCCTTCTATTAGTCATTAATACAATCCTAGCATAAGGAATGGGATGTGCTCATTTCACATTAAATATATAGTATATAGCTGTTATATCTGGCTTTTGCCATTTGTTTCCTCCAAAATTCACTGTATATTTAATATAATTAGTATTTTATATAGACTCATAGAATCGTAGGACTGGCAGAGGTCATCTACTCCAGTCCCCTGCACTCAAGGCAGAACTAAGTATTATCTAGAGTAGACCATCCCTTTCAGGTGTTTGTCTAACCTACTCTTAAAAATTTCCAATGATGGAGATTCCACGACCTCCCTAGGCAATTTACTCCAGTGCTTAGCTACCCTGACAGTTTAGAAATGTTTCCTAATGTCCAGCCTAAACCTCCCTTGCTGCCCTTTAACCCCACTGCTTCTTGTCCTGTCCTCAGAAGTTAACACGAACAATTTTTTTCCCTCCTCCTTGTAACAACCTTTTATGTATTTGAAAACTTATGTCCTCTCTCAGTTTTCTCTTCTCCAGACTAAACAAACCTAAATGTTTTCAATCTTCCCTCATAGGTCATGTTTTCTAGACCTTTAATCATTTTTGTTGCTCTTCTCTGGACTTGCTCCAAATTGGTCACATCTTTCCTGAAATGTGGCGCCAAGAAGTGGACACAATATTCCAGTTGAGGGCTAATCAGCACGGAGTAGAGCGGAAGAATTACTTCTCATGTCTTGCTTACAACACTCCAGCAAATACATCCCAGAATGATGTTTGGGTTTTTGTTGTTGGTTTTTTTTTGTTTGTTTTTGCAAGTGTTGACTCATATTTAGCTTGTGAACCAGTATAACCCCAGATCCCTTCCCCAGTACTCCTTCCTAGGCAGTCATTTCTCATTTTGTATGTGTGCAACTGATTGTTCCTTCCTAAGTGGAGTACTTTGCATTTGTCCTTATTGAATTTCATCCTGTTTACTTCAGACCATTTCTCCAGTTTGTCCAGCTCATTTTGAATTGTAATCCTATCCTCCAAAGCACTTGCAACCCCTCCCAGCTTGGTATCGTCCACAAACTTTATAAGTGTACTCTCTATGCCATTATCTAAATCAGTGGTCTCCAAACTTTTTTGATCGTGCACCCCTATCAGTAAAAAATTTTTGAGCACGCACCCCCAATATATGTATATTTATGTATAAATTACATGTACTACTATATTAATATATTATGTACATTATAAAACATACAAAAATAGAAATTAAAAAAGGATGAGATAAAGATGAAAAACAATATTTTGTTTTAAAATAATTTTTATTGTATTTTATTTATTAACGGCACAAAAAAACTTTTTGCTCACAAAAAAAATGAATAATAATTTTTAGTGAGAGCAATGTGATTGAACATGCTTCATTATTTCTGAAAATCTTGATTTAACACTTTGTGATACAACGATTCGAAGGTCTGGATTAGGGTTAGGGTGTAGGAGGGGGCTCAGGGTGGGCTGTGGGGTCTGGGAGGGAGGGTGCTGGAGGGTGCTCAGAGTGGTGGTGCGGGATCTGGGAGGCAGTTAGGGTGCAGGAGGGCGCTCAGGGTGGGGCAGGCAGGAGGTGCAGAGCACTTACCTGGGGCAGCTCCTGTTTGGTGCAGGGGGTGTGCAGGTGGCTCTGCGCAGCGCGGCACTGTCCCCATGGCCACGATTCTGGGAGCTGCCCCCCCGGGCAGGGCCACCCGGAACGCAGGGGCTTTAGGGGCTGCAGGGCCCTGGCAGCTCTAAAGCCCCTTTTGGAATGCAGCCCTGCGAACACGGGCCGGAGGATTCAGGAGGAGCAGGGGCCGCTGCACCGCCAGCGGCTGGAGAAAAGCAGCGCTTTCCCCCTCAAAGCGCTGCTTCTCTCCAGCCGGCTTTGAAGGGGAAAGCGCCGCATCTTTCCGGCCGCTGGCTGTGCGGCTGCCCCTGCTCCTCCAAGGGCCGGAGGACTCAGGGCCGCATTCCAAAAGGGGCTTTAGAGCCAGGGCCCTGCAGCCCCTAAAGCCCCTGCGTTCCGGGTGGCCCTGCCTGCGGGGGGCAGCTTCCCCGCTCACTCGTTCCCTCCCTCCTCCGTCCGCCCTTCCCCCCCAGCGGTGCTTCTACTGCCGCGCCCCCCAATGATCATCTTGCGCACCCCCTGGGGTGCACGCACCCCACTCTGTAGACCACTGATCTAAATCACTGATGAAGATATTGAACAGAACCAGCCCCAGAACCGATCCCTGCAGGATCCCATTCAATATGCCCTTCCAGCTTGACTGTGATAACTACTCTCTGGAACAGTTTTCCAACCAGTTACACACCCACCTTAGAGTAGCTCCATCTAGATTGTATTTCCCTAGTTTGTTTATGAAAAGGTCATAAGAGTCAGTATCAAAAGCCTTACTAAAGTCAGGATATAAAACATCTGCCGCTTCCTCTCTATTCATAAGGCTTGTCATCCTGTCAAAGAAAGCTATCAAGTTGGTTTGACATGATTTGTTTTTGACAAATCCATGCTGACTTTTACTTATCACCTTATTATCTTCTAGGTGTTAGCAAACTGATTGCTTAATTATTTGCTCCAATATCTTTCTGGATATTGAAGTTAAACTGACTGGTCTATAATTCCCCAGGTTGTCCTTATTCCCCTTTTTATAGATTGGCACCACATTTGCCCTTTTCCAGTCTTCTGGGATCTCTCCCATCTTTCATGACTTTTCAAAGATTATCAAAGATAATCGCTAATGTTTTTTTCCAACCAGTAAACACATTAATAACTCACTGAGTTATTAATATTTCCCTGTATTTTACCAAAATTTAAAATTTAAACGGAAACCCTACTTCCAGTGAATCATATGCTAATATTTTTTCAGAGTCATATATTTTACCCCATAGCTTTCTATACATAGACTTTTACATTACATCTCTCTCCAGATATCTCTTGCCTGCTTCTAATTAGTCTATATCTTCTCAGGTGGAATGAACTGAATGGGTCATCAGAATTCATTATGTCAGTACATACAGTTCAAACAGTTTTGGTCGAATTCTGCTTGAACTGACATCCTGTGCAAACCCCTGGCATCAATCTAAAACTTTTATAAATCTCCAGGAATAGTTTACAAATCGCAGGTATAGTGTGTGACAATAGACAGTAGAATTGAAACTCCATCCATTAATGTCTTTTTTAATCAAGCAAAGCTAATAAAATGTGAACATTCTGCCTGTTAACTTCTTCTTTTAAGTGCTCTCAATTTTAAAAAATATAAATATTAAATTCTCAATTTAAATATATTTTAAATATGATCCAATGTCAGAATTAGGCAAAGGAAGTCTAGTGCTGGTTGAAGTTTTCAACTGAAACCATTTTTTTTGATGAAAAATGGCTTTGTCAAAATAGGAATTTCCACATTCCAAAAATATATTTACAATTATTTTTGTTTTGTTTTCAAATATAAAAATGTTTTGGCAACCAAAAACTAAAAAAAGAGTCTGTCAAATAAAAAAAAATCAGTTTGGGGGTTTTTCATTTGTCAATGAAAACCTGAAACTTTTGAAGAAAAATTTGAGAAAATTTTGGAAATTTTTTTGTGGAAACAAAAATATTTCCTAACTAGCTCTATCACAGTGCCTCAATGCTAATGAAACCTTATTTTCTTCTTTTATGAATATATGCTGTGACGGTTTGGATCACAGAAACCCCCTTGGAAGCTGCCACCCGATGTGCGAAGACTACCCCTGCTTCTGTTTTCCCTGCCAGCTCAGGACTCCAGCACCCTGTCTTGCTGAGCCAGACACTCCTGTCTGGCTCCAGACACAGACCCAGGGTCTGAATCACTTGCCCCAAAGCTGCAAGTTTACCTGAAAACAGCTCACAGAAGTGTGCTTGTCTTTAGCACTCAGATGCCCAACTCCCAATGGGGTCTAAACCCAGATAAATCCATTTTACCCTGTATAAAGCTTATGCAGAGTAAACTCATAAATTGTTCACCCTCTATAACACTGATAGAGAGATATGCACAGTTGTTTGCTTCCCCAGGTATTAATACATACTCTGAGTAAATTACTAAATGAAAAGTGATTTTATTAAATACAGAAAATAGGATTTAAGTGGTTCCAAGTAGTAACAGACAGAACAAAGTAAGTCACCAAGTAAAATAAAATAAAATGCGCAAATCTATGTCTAATCAAACTAAATACAGATAATCTCACCCTCAGAGATGCTTCAGTAAGTTTTTCTCAGACTGGACACCTTCCAGGCCTGGGCACAATTCTTTCCCCTGGTACAGCTCTTGTTCCAGCTCAGGTGATAGCTAGGGGATTCTTCATGATGGCTCCTCTCTCTCTCTCTCTCTGTTCTCTTCCACCCCTTTATATATCTTTTGCATAAGGCGGGAAACCCTTTGTCCCTCTGGGTTTCCACCCTCCCCGCCCACTGGAAAAGCACCAGGTTAAAGATGGATTCCAGTTCAGGTGACATGATCACATGTGACTGCAAGACTTCATTGCCCACTTGCCAGCACACACATATACAGGAATACTAACAGGTAAACACAGCCATCTGCAGACAATGGTCCTTGTTAATGGGAGTCATCAAGATTCCAAACCATCATTAATGGCCTACACTTTACATAATTACAATAGGCCCTCAGAGTTATAGTTCATATTTCTAGTTTTAGATACAAGAATGGTACATTTATACAAATGGGATGATCACACTCAGTAGATCATCAGCTTTGTAATGATACCTTACAAGAGGCCTTTTGCATGAAGCATATTCCAGTTACATTATATTCACTTCTTATTAGGTTTTTATAAATCCATATAGACTGCACAACGTCACATATGCAATATAATGCTGTAACAAGCAAGTTTTATTTTCAAATGACTGGCAACATATTTTATCTGTACTTTCCCAATTAATACATCACAGGTACACTGTAGTGTAGGTTACACATGCAGGAAATGTGCTCAAGTGAATCGGTATGCATAGACACAACACTTTCACATAAAGGCCATGATTCTTCTGAATAATGGGTATGCAAAACTTTTATGATTTAAACTCTGTTCTCGCTACATGCCAGAACCCCCAGTGATGTTACTGAAAGCAGAAGAGCACTGAAGAGATACGCTGCGTAGACTGAAGAGGAGAATGTAGCCCACAGTGTTTCATTTAATGCAGATAATACTCATTCTGTTGCTGACTAACATTAGGCTCTACTGAAATGTAAACTCAGTAATACTCAACCACCATCTCACCATATAATCTGGGGAAATCCCCTATTCTTTATCGCTTCTTAATATGTTAGATGAATAAAGACAGCCAGCAGTCCTTTGTAAAACCCCAGTGTCTGAAAATCCCCTTCATTAGGCTAACATACAGTACAGAGATCAATGAAACACATGGTTTGTGTTTGCACACATTCTGAAGTAAACCCCTTCTCTTAGCACTGCACTGCCTTCAGCATCTCAGCAGGTTTGTCTAGGAAATATATTGGCCTGCTCTGACTAGAAAAAACATAAACCATCATTTTGACTGTTGTTTTCATTCCTTTTATACTGACCAATAATTCAGCTTTCTTGCATCAGGCAATGCAGCTTTTATAACATGGTTTGTTTTGTACTGGCATTTTTATACTCTTTTTCTTTAAGTGTCATGTATCTCAAAGAGCTTTACAGAAAGAATTATTGCACTAGAACAATCACTTCCCTTGTACGGTATGGAGCACATGGATCAATCTGTAGGTAGCCATGAGAGAAGGAACAAGATTGTGCATATTTGTGGATTAACTTTTGGAGCTTTAGGATACAGGACGGAACCACCTCCAACTGAAGGAAGGTAGGCAGTGACCCCAGCTTAATGGCTCATATGAATGCTATCTACAATAACACAGCATCACCTCATTGGGTTTGCTCTAAGACTATTCCATCCCAAGAGTTAGTGTGGGACATGAGTCCCAACCCTATAAAATCCTCACTCATGAGAGTTAGAACTACTTTTGTAAGGGTTTGCAGGACTGAGCCTCTAATCTTTAACAAAGAGCATGACACATACTCTCATGCTCAATTATGTGTTCAGACATGAGCCCAGTTCTGCATGGTGTTGAGCATTTCCTAGGAGTAAGCGGAGCGTGGCAAAAAAGTAGCATTTTTCAGCATCTTAGAGAATCAAGACCAAAGTTTTTAATCTCAGTTCAGCATCTTTAGAGATTACTCTCCTCTGAAATGAGACTACACAAAATCGAAAGTCTAGCTACACAGTGCTTGGGTTATTTGAATATTGGCTGATTTCCTATTCATTGTGTTTACTGCTCAATATATTAAAATGAATACCAAAAAAATTCCACAGAAATCCCCAGTGTTTTTTTAAACTGCATATTCACAAAGCCAGTTTACTTTAATTATTAATCAAATACTTGTATTATAATAGCAATAAATGATTTAAGATATAATTAACTCTATTATAAACATTTCTTATGAATAAATATGAGAATAGTATTCATTAGCATATAGAAGCCATTAGAGCTCTGTGTACAACTCAGCTATCATCATCCCTACTAAAACAAACCGTTCTTAAACTGCTCAAAAACCAAATTCACAGTATTGGCCAGTGTTCATGAAAGTCAGTGACTAATAACAGTGATTTTCTTCCCTTTACCACTGTCTTTACTGCCATGTAGCACTGTTATCACTACAGTTTATACTTTTGCTCTGATAAACTGAATTCATGGGGACACTTCCTGTTCAGTTACCCCTATATCCATTATCCCTAGTAACGAAGAGTATGTCCATTGACTTAAAACCAAAAAAAAAAAGTTTCAAATATATTGTAGCACAAAATATAGAGAAGTGTTGAACTGTCAACACTAAATGCATGGATACTATGAAAACTGATCTATCTCATATTTAATTTTAAAAGTTTATGGACTGCAGGTTTCCAGATCCTTAAAATAGAATAGTACCATACAGCTTTAAAAGTTGATAATAAATTACATCCATCCCATTGTTCACTAAGGCAAACATGATGCACAATAATATGATGAATCAGGTATAAGCACTGGAAGATTACAGTCCCCAGATGTGATACCTCAGAAAAACTACACCTCTACCCCGATATAATGCTGTCCTTGGGAACCAAAAATCTTACTGCATTATAGGTGAAACCGCGTTATATCGAACTTGCTTTGATCCGCCAGAGTGCGCAGCCCCGCCCCCCCGGAGCACTGCTTTACCCGTTATATCCGAATTCATGTTATATTGGGTCGCATTATATCAGGTAGAGGTGTATATAATATCCACTTTTCCCCACTAATGGCAGGCAGTTTGCTTACACAGATAAACGGGAATTCAGAAAACTAAGACATGTTCTTTTAGAAACTAATCCAAGGCCTGCTGAAGTCAATGGAAGTCTTTCCAGGGGCAACTCAGGGAAGGAATTCTCACTCAAGAGCTGCAATTCCTTCATTGGCCTCCTGTTGTTCACGAGATGGAAGAGGTGGGAAAGGGGAATAACCATTGCCAGCCCTTTACCAGGTACTGATTATTTTCCTTTCTGCTCCCCCCAGTGGCCCAGCGCCATGCTCTCTGTCTATGGGGTCAGTGAAGCAGCAGCCCACTGAGCTGCTTTCACATCACACACGCACCAGCCATCTCTGTGGGCCACGCAGGGAAGGGGAAGTAGGGGCATTACATCTCCTTACTCCTCTGTGCATCCATTAAGCAAATGACAATCTTGCCCACACTATTCAATATCTAAGTGTTAAATATATCTTGAGGTTTTTAAAAAAAATAAAACACCTCTCAACTTAAATAAAACTTGAGTTGCTCGCTGCTATTTATCTATGTTTGTGAGAAAGTATTTGGGATACGTAAACTTCGATTAGGATGAGATATTTCTGGAAGCTCAAGCTGAGCAAGAAGGCAGAAGTTGAATTACACAGAAGCACATCACCAAGTCATTTTCAAGAGTACTTAAACTTAGAACACTTAAGGAAATGCAGGAAATCTAAACGTGATCTTTGACATGCTATATCTAGGTAGCATGTAATAGTGGATCATTATTACAATTAAATGTAATAAAATCCTCTCAAAGGGCTTTTCCTCCAGTAGACTACTGGCCCTTGTAATCCTGATAATGGGGGTTCAGGTTCTGGTGCCATGTTCATGCTGGCATTGCCTCTGAAGTCTAATTTCTTATATGCATATATCTTAGTAAAGTCTCACCTTCCCACTCTCATAGATTAGTTGTCTATGACAAGGTATATTCTACAAATTTGATATATACGGCTAACATGTAATCAGTCAAAATACAATTTTTAAAATGGGTATGTGGAGTATGAAAAACAAAAGTTGCCCACACCTATATTCCTTATGATGCAATCTCGTTAGATACACAAGTTAATCAAGCTTGTGCCTGTTCTGAGTGACTTCCCAGAAGCCATGGTGCTGCAGGAAACAATGCTGATGATTCAACAAGTGACACTCTTCCCATTTGGCCAATATTTTTACCATTGGTGTTAGCACTGAATCCAGCATGGTGTTTTATGGATCATTGTGCAACTAAGGATTGTGACTATTTGTAATAATTAAAGTTGATCTTTTAGGGCGTGATCCTACAATCCTTTCCCATGAGTAGTTCCCGTGAACAATAGGGAAGAAAATACAAATGGTATATGAATAAGGATTTCTACAGTTGGAAGAAATCAGATATGTAGGGGAAAGGGAATTTGATGTTCTCTGGGCAATCTAATTTTGTTTTCATATTTATGGCAGTGGCACCTAGAGCCTTGGAAAGGTATCCTTTTAAACAAAATTGTGTAATCTAATAATACTAATGATATATGAATCTGATAAAGAATACCATATCCAGTTGAAATTACAGGGATCATTTTAGATAGGCAAAGTATAATTTTCAAAACTGAAAAATTGGCAAGAACAATGGGATTTAATTTCCTACTCTACAAAAAGGAAGTTGGAGCATTATCTATTTATTTGTTAAGCACTGATAATGTGTAGATGATACTGTACACAACACTAATAAAGACAGCCTCTTCTCCAGAGAGTTTATAATCTATGACCCTATCCTTCAAAGCCTCATTCATTTTTACTCACATTAGTAATTTAATTAAGAGGACTAGTTCCAGTATTCTGATCAAATTTCAATTTGGATAATTACATTTTATCTACCTACAAATCACCCTGTAATTTCAAATGGACATGGTTTTCCCTCTGTCCTAGTCTAGAATGTTGTGCACTATTAAACAACTGTTATGTTTCTCACCAGAGGTGGCTGCATTTCAGTGGTATGTGGTAGGTGAACTGATCCCAATATATAGTTTTCTAAGCATTTTAGGGACTGAAGGGATGAAAAGTGCTGTTTAATTTTTTTTTCTCTTTACACATACTCATAGGGGGCCTAAACTCAAAGGCTTTGCAGGCTATTTTGGATTTAACTGAACCAGAACATTGGGATCTGCTATCTTCATTTCTCGTCATCTGTCTAGCATCAGCTGAATACTGTCCATCAAAAGAACAACTCCTGAAGGGCAGTGCTGGCTTTCAACCCGGTGAAATCATTGATATGCCATTAAAGAGAGAGAGCTCACTCTTCCTTCACCTTTCTCCACTACCACCTAACAAAGAAGGAATAGATCAAGACCTGTGGTTGAGGTAAGAACTAAAGAACTTGTGGGTGTTACATATAAAAGTACTTAGTGCTATGGTATTGTGCCAATCTAAATCTAAAACAAAATATTTTATGTCCCAGTTGCTGCAACGAATAGAAAATATGAATGTTGAAGAAACTGTAGATATCCCAGGACCATTCAAGGCGGGAAGAGAGTGCTACATGTTCTTCTGGGAAGCTAGGAACCTTCCCTAACCAATAGGAACCAGCCTGAGACCATCAAACTCCTTTCACAGAATCCACTGATGTCACTGGATGGTAACCATCTTCAGGAATTACTGAATGGAATTGAACGACCAATACTGTAAGATTGGTGGGAGAGGAGGAGTCTGGCGAAATATTTTACCTGTTATAACTGACAACAAAAACAAGTTTTGCAATCCATACAAACAGTAACAACATCAGGATTAAAAAAAAAACATACAAATGAACAGGTGCAAGACTGTGCTCTTAACCTGCCATTCTGACAAACTGTAAGAGAAAAACCTCTCTGAAAGCGGTCATAAAAAGGTAAAAAACTTAACCTTTAATCTGCACTAGCTAAGTAAATACACTCAATAAAAGATATAAATTGTTAACTCTGACTGGACAGTGATTCTGTTTTACCATGTGGTGAATTTTAACTTCTCATATAGATACCAAGTTTAAAAAGAATAGTATCCAGTACATTTAGCAATGCAGTACTTTCAACAATTGTAGTTTGTTCACAGGCATCTAAAAGTAGATGAACAGAATGTTAAGAAAATTATAAAGGCATACAGTTATCGGATGGTACATGATATTTTTCAGTTTTAAAACATGAAAGTCAGTTATCGAAGACAGTACGTTACTTGCCAACTAGTTGAAAGTTTTCACATTTTCTTTATTCCAGTCAATCATTTTGAAAGCTTGCATACTGAACGTTTATTACCATCCGATATTAACCACTTACAACATTACACTGTAATCAAAGAGTACAGAAAATTCTACGTTTTTTCATGGGAGTGCGTAAGGTGCGTGGCCCTGCAATACGTGTCACAGACAGACCCCTCAGAGGGATATTTCCCTTTCTATTTCCCCCTTGCTCTGGGTGTGTGTTTGGTGGGAGTAATTTACTACATTTTCCCCCAGGCCCTGCAGCAGCTGTACTGGAGCATTAAGGTGGCAGAGCCAAGGATCCACCCACCCATAAGGTCTAAGGGGAGCTCTCCTTATGCCTCTGCATGGGCACATAGTTCCAATCACAAGCCCTTATTGTATCAGTGCTTTTAGATTCTTCAAGAACATGTAGTGAAAGTCTATCTTGTAGGTATTTTTTAAGAGGAGGAGGTAGGATAGGGGGAAGAGTGTGGTCACCGACTGTAAATAACTACAGCTCTTACTATGGCTCAGTGAGGTCAGTGGTAATTTTGTTGAAATAAAAACTGCAGAACATCTAGGATGTTAAAAATGAAAGAATACTCCATAGCCAGAATATACACCGTTGTCACTGCAAAGTTATTATAGAGGGTATCACTGGACAACGGGTACCCCACTCTTACCATATCCCCCATTACTTAAAATTCAATAACTGTACTACTGTTTGACCACTCGCTAATTATTAACATTATTCTACCATACTATGGTACAGAGAGATTAATATTTTGATGAAAATATAGGTTCTGAAGTGTTGTCAAAACAAAGAATATTGATCTCTTAAAAACACTGCTGTTAGTATATAAATCACAAAAAATGACTGACATTAATATGTGCCTTTTGTGCAAATGCACTTTATTATGTACCTTTTTTTGACAGTAATAGCATTGTATTGTACTGTATGGCACCTTAACATACTCTACAGACAATTTTGTCAAACTGAGGTCTTTCATAAAAAAAAAAGTTGTTGAGCAAAAGAAAATTAACTGTCTTCATTCAGTTTGATTTCAAACCCTGTCTGTTTTTTTTTACAATTCTTTGTATAAATAAAAAGTTGAAAAGAGCTATTCTAATGTTAATTTGGATCAACCTTACAAACATATGATTCCAGGTTTCTAAAAGAGGCCCACTTGAGGGGGCTTTAAAATTGAACAAAAAGAGCCCTGGGGCTCTACAACTCACATTTAACCTACTTACATGAAAAAGGAATTGCTTTGGTTAAGAATAAACTTCCACAAGCTCAGGTTCAAACCAAACATGCCAGCATATTAGTGAGGAAATGAAACAGCAAATAGTAACCCCTTTCATACTCGTAAAAGAATACTGTATTTATTTAAACTCTTTGGCAGAAATTCTCATTTTAATTAAATTGCATTTACTGAAATAACATTTTCATAATTAAGAAAAAATAACCCATTCTTTTTAAAGACCTATGAAAATCACAGCAACCTAAAATATATGGAGAAAACATGTAATTGTGAGAATAAATCTGTCTAACTAATTTAGGACATGAGTCACACAAAAAATGTTGGTTTGTTTTTTTGTGCTGGGACAGCCCATCCAATGCAACCACAGAAGCCCAAAGAAACTAACGTTTGAGGTCTTGGAAAGCATGGAAACCAACATGCGATTTTTAAAATGTGTTTATTAAGTTTTTGGAGCTGTTTCTTCCCCCCTTTCAGATTGAGGCTCTTTGCTATTACTACCGTTTCTTGCTTTCTATATATTTTTTTTATCTAACTGTTAAAGTGATAGGATATCATCATAGAGGCAAAATTCATTTGTATCAGTCTGCGAAACAAAGACGAGGATCAACAGAGAGCAGCAGAGAGGTTTTGATGTAGGGGCTGTATCACTCATGAATACCTCTTAGAGGACAGCAAACTGTCGGTTAAGAAACTGAGTTTGTCATCTTGTTTGGCCATGAGGTTTGACACCAGGCAGCAATTTCATAATGAACACAAGGGTAAGGAAGTAGATTTAAAGGAGGTAAAAACAGCTATGAAAGAATAAAAACCTAACAATCCATGCATGAACTGATCAATCCATGATCATTCACCTTAGGAGAAAGCCCAGGCCTGAATTCCAAGCCTGAATTCCCCAACATGGAGAGCAATGTATCAGATCACTTTATGAATGTGTCCTTAATTAGTTTTAATACTTATTCAGAATACTTTTGAAATAAAAAAAATCAGAAAGGATACAGTAACACTTTCTATTGTACAAGCTCAACATCCAACTGCTTTATCATTTCTTCAATCTTATCCTTCACCAGGTCATTTAAATATACGGTTATTTGGAAACAATAGTGCAGCTGCTGCTTGTTTGCACTGTTTCTAGAGTAACTTGGCAATTTAACTACTTAGCTGCTAAAAGACAGAGGTTAAAACATGGCAAAGCATATGGGACTTGAGGTTTTCACAATGTCATGGTCAACCTACATATTAACACAAACTAAAAAAAATCAGAGAGTACTCAAACTCTCTTACACTTAAATGTTTTAAATCTCCATTGGTAAATATTTGCTTTAGCAATTAATCTAATGGGTTTCAAATGTCATATATTAGTAAAAAACTTATTTTCTCTAAAGCAACGGTGGTTCTTCGAGACGTGGTAGTCAGTGTGGATCCCACTGCAAGGATGCATGTGCTTCATGAACACAAGCTCAGATTTTTTATATACATGGACGCACATGCACCCTGTGCCTCCTTGTGTTCCCGTGTGAGGGCATAAAGGGTGCAGCAGCCACAATCCTTCTTCAGGTTCCCTTGCAATTCAAAACCCATAATTCTGAGAACTCCAAATAGTGGGGGCAGAGGGTAAGCCCTGGGATCAACACTGACACCCTCTCAAAGAACCATCATTAATACAGGTTGAGTGACCATTCTTTCTTCTTTGTGTGTCAGTGTGGATCTCACTGAAGGTGACTAACAAGCAGTACTTTCTATGGGTGGTGAGAATAAGGAGTTTCAGCTGTGTCAGTGACTGGAGTATTGCTGGCTTGAACTTGGCATCTGCTCTGGCAACCATGTCAAAGTCCTTTGTTTAACAAAAGTCAGTGGGGCTTGTTCCGTGTTGCAGCCTTGCAGAACAGAACGTTTCTGAAGCAGGCAATAGATGCAAACTGTGCACTGGTGCCTTCACATTTGGAGGGAAAGACTCACTACTAGTCAGCTGATAACAGGTGGAAATGCATTGCGTGAGCCACCTGGAAATTCTCTGTGATGAACTGGCTTGACCTTTGGATGTAGACAGCCTGAAGAACTTTGTCCTACTAAGGTTATACAGTAAAGCTCTGGATACATCGAGGGAACTCACTTTCTCCTCTCCTGGCACAGAAAGAAGGAACTGTGGGAGGCTCATTACACAGCTACTCAAAAATGTCAGGTCTTACAGCATATGGTGTATGCACATCTACAGTGAGATTCACAACGACAGATAATTGAAGAATTAGGCATTGTATCTTACAAATCCTAAAGAAAACCCAAATTATCTATATACACATAAAAATGCATAAATCTGGGAATGAGCATACTTCAGATTCTCTGTGCAGCAAGTTGCTTCCCGTTTCCATCCACAGAAATAATCTGCTGGTTTGCTTCTTTTACTTATAATAGTCAGCACTAAAATCTAGGAAACAATGCAAAATCCTGGATTCACTCACTAAATACAGAAATTGTAAAAACATTTTGGTACATATAATGTGACCTTTTTAGTCCTTGGTATGTGCATTTAACTCCCATTAAAATCAAAATTAATGAGAGTTCGATGTGTGCATGGAAGGAAGAATGGACCCCAATGTACTGGAGGTAAAAGAAAAACAGCACAGGAAAAAAGACTTAGAGATGTCACAACACAACCTAAAGTTACTTTCTTGTGTTAAAAGAACAGGAGTACTTGTGGCACCTTAGAGACTAACAAATTTATTAGAGCATAAGCTTTCGTGGACTACAGCCCACTTCTTCGGATGCATAAGCTACAGAAGTGGGCTGTAGTCCACGAAAGTTTATGCTCTAATAAATTTGTTAGTCTCTAAGGTGCCACAAGTACTCCTGTTCTTTTTGCGGATACAGACTAACACGGCTGCTACTCTGAAACCTTTCTTGTGTTAAATGTCTGTGTAACCATGGCTCAATGTGTGTTATACGTCCTCCTCTGTGCCTGATCCACAGAGGATGAGTCTATAACAGCTACCAGATACATAGCCTAGTTCTTTAGCTCAATCCTTAGGCTGGGTCTACATTTCCCGCCTGAATCGGCGGGTAGAAATCGACCTCTCGGGGATCAACGCTCTTACTCCACCAGCGGAGGTGGGAGTAAGCACCGTCGACGGGAAGCCGCAGAGGTCGATTTTGCCGCCGTCCTCACAGTGGGGTAAGTCGGCTGCGATACGTCGAATTCAGCTATGCTATTCACGTAGCTGAATTTGCGTATCTTAAATCGACTCCCCCCTGTAGTGTAGATGTAGCCTTAGAGACTCTTGCTTCAGCTCTGGTGATCTGCAATTCACTCCCTGCTGACAGTCAAAATGGAGGCTGTCTCATCTTAACACTTTAAAGGTCTCTCTACACAGGCTAATTAGAAGTCTTAAGTTACTTAAGTATAGTTATAGGGCTCAATTGTGCCTTGTGTCCATAATAAGGGGTGGCATGAAGTCACACTGGGAGGCAGAACATTCCCAGGAACTCTTGGGAGCACAGAGACTGAGTGCCCCATACTATATCCCTTTATGGAGTGCAGCTTGTTTCCTATCATGTGGCCAATCAGCTCTGCTAAAGAGAGTGCAGTGGCATAGCTATGGTCCAGCCTCCTTCCTGACTTCTTTGGGGTGCTGGAGGTCTATGGTAGGAACAGTTCCAGTGATCCTCTGAGAGCAAGGACCAGAACTCCAACTGGTCCAGGCTGTGAAAGGATTGAGGGGGTCTATGCACCCTCTCCAGCCCAACAGGACACCTGAATAAGGACTGGACAGAATCTGGCCCACAGCGATTAATATATCTGACCCTTCAAGATAGAGTGAAAAGAATATTTTTATGGATTTCTTAGGATATTATTATTTTTTTCATTTTATATCAAGGAAGGGGTGAAAAAAATCATCAATTTACATTTTGTGATACACGTCCCTTACCTATTGTTAGTGCCTAGACACTATGCTGATGGCATACTACCAGTGCAGAAGGAATGAGAGCCAAGTGCTTAGTTGGGAAATTGAACTCATTAATCTTCTGACATTTTATTATAACTGCACATTTCTGTTAATTGTGCATGGAAAGTAGGCACAAAATTGCACACACAAGGATATGCGCAGACCTCAGATTTCTGAAAATCATGCCCTCTCTCTCTCTCTGGGGTAAGAGCTGCAATAATAGCTATTAGCCATATACACAATTAAGAAACATTTCATCCAGAAGGACCTTGCTTTCCTTCCATCCAGTGACACATTCCTGAACAAGTAGGGCTGTTCTTGCTTACTTATTTCTGGGGAAAAGCACTGCTAGCTTTTTTGTAGCTATTGTTATTGCAGGAAGACTATTGTGAACAAATGGATCGTGCACTATTCACTTCAAGTGAAAACTCTTGCTCAGTCTGGTACCTATTGATAAGTATTTTGTCAGATATTTTCACTTTGGGCTCCATCAGCTGCAATGCCCTTACTGACTTCAGCTCTTAAAGTGGGTCATACAGGGGATAGGTTGTCTTTGAGACCTACCAGAATCTACTTTATCAGCTAGTATATGCAGACCCGAAATATTAAAATAGGCCTCTGTTTTTGAATGATTCTCTTTTTGAATGCCAAACTTTAAACATACACAACACGATCTTCAGAAATGACCTGAATCAAACTGGGGATTGCGGGAGCACAGATGCATGGAAAAATATTTAAAATTTGGCCTACCACCTTTGGTAAGCAGTCATGGGAATTTAGATGTATAGTTCTAGAAGGCTCCCGTATTTTACCAATTAAAGCAAAAGAGTCATGTTGAGATTTACAAGGAGGAAAAAAATATAACATCTGTAAAGCTCAAACTAAGTGCACTGTCCAGTACTTAACAAGATAACAAATTTCAAAAAGGCAAAACTTGTTCATAGCAAGCATGCACAATTTAATGAAGATCAGACATAGAGTTGTCCATTATATTTTACTTCTTTAACAGAGAGTTAAGTAGAGAGTTAAGGGGGAAAGATAGATAGACAGAAAGATAACTGAGTGCTGGATATGTAATGATTTACTTGGCATTGGGGGAATAAAAGATACAAAATGCAGAATTTCTTAAAATATGACCCTTTCCCTACAGATTTGAACTGACTACCTTTACAATATAAGACTCATACTTAATCCATGAGGCTATGCAGCCTAATCTACCCAAGGCCCTAGGTTATCATCTCTGTCCAGCTGGTCATTAATCCCCAGGAAATAATCTGCACCACAATTGTTATTGCTTAATTAAATGTGGTGATCCATTTGACACACAGAAGAAAGAAAGAAGGAAGGAGCTCTACTAAAAAGATGACTCCTTCAGAATTGGAACTCATTACACATCATCCACTATATAACACAACACTTTGTTTACAATAAATGTGTATTTCCAGATAATCAATTTCTTCAGAAATGTCTCATTCTAAATGTAACAAAACCTTATACAAGTAATATACTAACTAAAAAATGGACATAACGGGTCAAATCGTGCCCTTTCTTACACCCATGCAGTATCGTTGATATTAATGGCATTCAGCAATGTAGCTGAGAGCTGAATTTAAGCCAAGTACTCGAGGAAATGCCAATTCTTCATTTCATACCAATATGAACATGCATGTAAATTTCGGACAAATCAGGTATTACCTGACAGCTGATTTATTTTCTTATAAAATTCCCTGTAAATGTAGTGCTTGTAAAGATGCCACAATTACAGAACTGGACTAGGAAGTCCTCCCTCTATCCACAAAGCAGGTACAACACTAACTTGAAAGTTCAAACTTTCTTGCACAGACCTGGTAGGATTACCTCTAGCTCTGAGAGACAGATTGGTCTCCATCCCCTTTAAGTTATTGACCTCACTGGTGAAGCTATCAACAAGAGGTGGCAATTGTGTTGATGATCATTGTTCTGATATGTACGTCTGTCCATTAGGAACTTGACTGAGATCACAAACTCATTTCACCAAAAACAACTGGACAAGGGCGTCATTACCTCCCGCATCACAGACACACCCCAACCCCCGGGATATTATGTAACTTCTATCAGAGTCCAGGACTCAACTGCTACAATGCACGTCATATTTATCAGTTGTTCTTTTTCCAATTCTATCATTACTACATTGCAGTTCTTTCAAGTGCCATGAAGTATAAGTAACATTTTATGATTGTTCAAATGCTTTTTCCAGAAGGACCTTTATATAACAAGCCTATTTTCCAGTACAGTCCTTTCCTAGCATTTGTTGTGAATGTTATTTTCAATTACACTATTACTTTCAATTACACTAGCATTTGTTGTGAATGTTATTTTCAATTACACTCTAATTAATATTGGATAAATACTGCAATTATTTCATTTTTATTAGTATTATCGTTTGTTAAATAGTCATTAGGGCTTTCAAAACCCATATTCATTCTGGTAGAAATTATGTACTATTCTTTGTGAAAATCCTTCCCTTCAACCTGAAGTACTCATATTAATGACATTTGCCACATGAAATTCACATCAGCTGTATGTCAAACATGAGACAGGATCACTGGCATGCAAATTCTTTTCCAAAAAAACATTTCTATCCTAGGTCTCAGACTCTTGTTTAAAAAGGGTAAATTCTATAGTTTAAATAACAGATTGTTATAAACCTCGTGTCACAAAAACAAGCATACAGTAGCTGAAGTGTTTTTATGCTCACTGGATGATTTGTACATGAACTAGACAGAGAAAAAATATCAAACCTATAAAAGGACAAATATTACTCATTTTAAAAGGACTACCAGTTTTTAATCACAGAAAACAATTCCACTGGAAAAGTCTAGAAAACCTGCTGATTTTTAGCAAAAAAAATTAAATTTATAGTTCTACTAGTCATTATGTTCTTGATTCCCAATGTGGAGTTCTGGAGAAGGAGAAAAAAAATCAGGCAAACAGGAACACTGAAATGGTAATACCTGAAAGAAAAAGGAAAAAGGAGGTTTGATCACACTGTTTTAAAACTGTTTAATGAAAACAGTTTGGGAGCTCAGACTTGTGAGTCAGTGGAGCTATGAGAATTTACAACACATGAGGATCCGTCCCCTGCTGTACAATGCCTTCATAGAAACTTCTGTATTGCCAAAATGTGGTAAGGTAGCAATCCATTTTTAAAACAATTGCAGAATAAACAGTTGTGCAAACCCCAAGCTAGACTTCATTCTTCTCTTGATTTTCACTGGTATAAACTTATTTAAATCCACGGAGACACGTGTATTAAGCCTGCATAAAGCGAGAGAAGACTCAGGTCCATATACATAACCTATATCCAGCGTGTTATCTTCCCTACCCTTCATCTACCCTTTTATACTGAATGGACTAAGAATGGTTTTAGTGTTGGAATTTTGGTTGATTCACTTTCCTCCTATTTGTGAAGTGGTGCACTACAACAGCCATGTACGGTAACTGAGAGTAGTTCATTTGTGCTCTGGTTCACAGAATTAATAAGTCATAATGGTGTATGCAGAAGGGGTAATCATAATGACATTTTATTAAAAGAGCTAAAGGGCTAGATCAGTGGCTCCCAAACTTGTTCCACCGCTTGTGCAGAGAAAGCCCCTGGTGGGCCAGTCCATTTGTTTACCTGCCATGTCCGCAGGTTCAGCCGATTGCGGCTCCCAGTGGCCATGCTTTGCTGCTCCAGACCAATGGGAGCTGCTGGAAGCGGCGTGGGCCGAGGAGCGTACTGGCCGCCGCTTCCAGCAACTCCCATTGGCCTGGAGCAGCGAACCGCCAAACCTGCAGACACGGCAGGTAAACAAACTGGCCTGGCCCGCCAGGGGCTTTCCCTGAACAAGCAGCGGAACAAGTTTGGGAACCACTGGGCTAGATCATAGTATTTATGCCACTGCCCTAGGTAGTGGGTGGTACAGAGCCACAACACCCCAAAAGGAGCACCAGGCAGACTGTGCTTCAAGCAAGCAGACCCTCATGTTGCTGTCCCATGTAACAGTCAGGAGAGGGAGGTGGGTACAATCAGATTGCTCTCTCCAGTACACCATTTCTCTCCAGGGACCACTGCAGAGTGGGTCCATGACCCTGTCGCCTTTCCACCTTACCCCATCCATTCTTTGGCTTCCTGCCCCCTGAAAATTAGCATTTCCTGCACTCCCTATGCCATATGACACAGCAGTGATCAGCCAATGGACATGTTGAGCTGGAGTTACTTCAGTTTAAACTAGAGGGAGCTGCTGGCAGGGTGTTTTTCAGAAAGGACCCTTCGACTCTTGGATTTGTTTCTTCCAGAGCCTGGATTTATTAACTTCCAAAGCATGTTGCAAAGCCCATCTTTTTCAAAATCATTTGGGAAATCGTTCCTAAGTAATGGGATTGCGGATGTTTGAACTAGATGGTATGGTGTGGTAATGTCTTATCTTTACTGAACAGTCAATAACTAGATAACTGATTAATAGAAATAACAATTGTGTATTGATGGTTTTTTTAATTTTAAATTGTTGATGTGTTTTCAAATAATGAAGGCTCCTTAGCACTTGCGATAGAAATCAAAATGTATAAATTGAACTTATTTAAATAGGCATTCCAATCACTATTTCAATAGTTTAGAGATAATGGTCCCAAATCCTGCATTGAGATCTACTCACACAGATCCTTCTGCCAGTCTCCAGTCCTACTTAAGACAACTGGACTTCTCATGGGTACAGAAGTTCACGCTAGCAAATCCCAAAGTAGCACTGGGTCCAGCGAAACTCAATATTTCTTACTGCTAGACCTTTTTTGCTTCAAGAATTTTACACCTGTCCCAACGTTCATTAAAGCAAAATATTCACTAATACCATGGTACTAATGCCTCTCTAAAGAATATTTTAAAGAATCATCAACTTAAAAAAAAATAAAAATCACATTGCATCTGAAATTTTTTAAACCTACTACACAGTTACCAGTAACACCCGAGATTACTGTAACTGAAAGAGATTAGAGAAAAATGTATTATGTATATTTTCCATTTTGTTTACTTTGTATATTTAACAGCACTTTGCATATAGTAAATTTCACTGCTCTCCTTATACAGTCATTTAATCAGTTTCCCTTGTTTTTTCTCTGGGTATTTTCACACAGTAGCGGAGGTGAGAAACACATTTTTCAAAATAGGAAAATGTGATTGTAAAAAAATCACAACAGTTGGCAAGAGAGACATAGGGCAGGTGTACCACCTG